>NC_141034.1:40387500-40687500 GCF_052040795.2 Danio rerio
ATATGTTATGCTATCAAAAATCAGATAATTTCAGAAACTGATTTTTATTTGTTTACATTCAAATCAGTTAAGCAGCTGCAAAGAAAACCACATTCACATACGATTCTAAGGTTTGACAGATCAAAAGCAGTAGCTAAAAAATGACTAATTATGACTTTTTTACTGTACTGTACCTGCAAATGCAGCACTTTTTTGTGATTCTGCATCAACTTTGTGAGTCAACAACATGATTTAAGGCTTTAATTAAACAGTATATGTAATATTACTGCTGCCCCTATATAAAAGTGCCCGCAGTATGAAGCAGGCAGTATTGATTGAATTCATGGATAATGACTAGAAGGAAATCCGTTTGTGACGTCTACCTTGCATGTACATGAATAAACTTTAGAAGAAAAACAGAAAGGGCAACTTATTTCAGAAGACATTTTAAAAAACAGCTTACTCTTTGTTCTGTGCGGTTCCTGCAAGTCCTTGCTAGTCGGCTGCAGTTTTTTAGGATTCTTGCCTCCTACAAACATACGAGTACAACTGAGAACATTATTCAGTAATGGCACAGAATACCTACTAAGTAAATTACCAGTAAATGTGTCACACATGTATTTAAAAAAATATTAGCAGTCGAAAACATATTTTCACTTCATCCTCAGGATATAAAAATATATAATGTAGAACATATAGAATAGAAAAATAATGAAAGCAAGTAAAGGGCAAATCATAAAAGCAGTGCACAGAATGAATTTTATTCACAATTATAACAACGTCAGAAGCTTTTAAAGCATCTTTTTTATTTAAATCTCATTACCTTTGGATGGTTCTTGGTGTTGTCCAACCTCAGCAGACTTCTTTGATTTCTCTGAAAAACAATACATCTCTTTTAGCACAAGATTTTTCAATAATAACTCCTAAATACCAATATCAGACCGTTGTCACAGCCACCTCCCCAACCTGAATCCCAGTACACCTGACCACAGTTCCCTAATAACTGATTAATTACAACCCTCATCAGTTTCCTTTATAAGCAATTACTCTGCACTTACCCATTGCTACTTACCTGTTATTGTCAACACATTTGTTCATTTCGCTAACCAATCCTTCAAAGCTTTCAGTATGGCCACAGAAGCACTCTCGACCTCCAAACATTTATTCTGTTTCCACCCAGGTTCATCCACCATTGGCAATTTCACTCACTAGACTTTGACAGTAGCTAGGGGGTGGAACGAGACCGTGCTCATTAGAACCTATCAACAAAGCTTGAACCAAAACATTCGTTCTGCTATTATGATGTACAACACCATTGAGTAATGGTGTCTGCCTATTGCCTATTCCAATCACTATCTGCTTGCCATATCTCCAACGCCACTCACGAGCTTGCCTCCTATGCTGCCTGTACTCCGGTACCAGATCTCTTGCAAGTGTACCTTACCCACGTCTCAAGCACAGAAGCTGAATGCCACCTACCTGCTGAAGTATGTTTATTCTGCGCTGCCCCTGGACATTTATTCATAGACTGCCTCATCAAGCCCCACGTCCAGTGTTGAATCCTGATACCCAAATCATGTCAGTGGTCGCATCAGAGTATTCTGCATTACAGGATGTCTTTAGTAAATGGGCAACCCCTTATCTTCCATCTCATCAGACATGGGACTGCACCATCCAGCTGCTGCCTAGAGCACAAGGCTAAGGAGGAGTGTGTGGAGGACTTAATCATCAATCTCACTGCCTGCTTCCAGGTTCTTCTTTGTGGGCAAAAACAATGGAAGTCTCCATTATTGCATTACATTTACATTTTACATTTAGTCATTTAGCAGATGCTTTTATCCAAAGCGACTTACAAATGAGGACAAGGAAGCAACTTACACAACTATAAGAGCAACAGTGAATAAGTGCTGTAGGCAAGTTTCAGGTCTGTAAAGAAAGTATAAGAAGCAAGAACATTAGTAATTTTTTTTTTAATTAGTGGAGGAGCCAGAGAGGCAATTGCAGATTAGTAAGGAAGGTGGAGACTAAATAGTTGAGTTTTTAGTGGTTTCTTGATGACAGCGAGTGCCGTTCTGATGCAGTTAGGGAGTTCATTCCACCAACTGGGGAGATTGAATGCGAGAGTTCGGGAAAGTGATTTCTTCCCTCTTTGGGATGGAACCACGAGGCGACGTTCATTCACAGAACGCAAGTTTCTGGAGGACACATACATCTGCAGAAGTGAGAGCAGATAAGAAGGAGCAAAGCCAGAAGTCGCTTTGTAAGCAAACATCAGAGCTTTGAATTTGATGCGAGCAGCAACTGGCAGCCAGTGCAAACAGATGAGCAGTGGAGTGACATGTGCTCGTTTAGCTTCATTAAAGACCACTCGTGCTGCTGCATTCTGAAGCAGCTGAAGAGCATTAAATACCACACACTGAACCCCCAGGTAGTCCAGTTGCCTTACTTACCGACTGGAAGATGTAAAAGACAGCTTTCGTCAACCCTTTTGGTACTGCAAGTACCAGGTCATGCTGTATGTACTCTCCATCTTCCCAGCCATCTTTCATTATGCAAGGTGTTTTGTGAGTTCCTCCATTGTTTTGTTATTGTCTATATTGAAGACATCCTGATTAACTCCCTTAACTTGGCCAAATAGTGCCAGCACATCACAGCGGTCTTATAACATCTTTGCCTACAAACCCTTCTGTGCACAGATGACAACCTACTGGGACACCCAGGCAGTAGAAGACCCTCTGGCTCCTGCAAGCTTGGTATTGGTGGCACAGTGGATGCCAGTGGCCAAAGATGTCATCAGCTCCATCCGTCCCCAACATCACATAAGGGTATCAGGAGCCTCCTCTGGAGAAGACTGTAATCTCAGGCAGTCACCACAGCCACCTTCCCCACCTGAATCCTAATCAATCCGATCAAAATCGCCTGCTTACATTTTTATCGCACCTCTGCGTTCCCTCATCAGTTCCTTTTATTAACAGTCACTCTGCTCTTACCCAGAGTTTGATCTACGGTTCACACCAATGAACTTACCTGACTCACCCATTGCTACTTACCTGTTTGCTGTTGTTGGTTCTTTGTGTCCTGGTGCCTTTGTCTCCTGGTCTCATTGTTTTCTGTGTTCTCCTAGATTAATACCACTACCTGCACACAAAGACTCTAAAATAAGCAACAGGCCAATAATGATTACCTGCTCCACTCAGTGCGATGTTCAGACCTAACTTTGTTAACCGCATCAGCTTAACTCTCCCACTCTATTTTTTTCTTTTGTTATTAATTCTGGAGGACAAACTTGCAAATAAAACAGTTTTTCTCTGGTCTACCTCCGAAAACAGCACCTCACATTCGCATTCTGTTCAAAGTTCCTCTTTTTGCTTCATTTTGCCGTTACTTTTTCGTTGGGTTTTGCCAAAGTAGAGTCATTAGCATATTCATACGGGGGAGGAGGCAGGGAGGGGTTTTGTGCTCGTGCATGTTGCGCTCAGTTTCACGTTCATTCAGATGTACAAACAGAATATGCGCGAGATTTGGCGTACGCAGTCTTTCATACATCTGAATTTTTTTTCTGTGTTTTAGTATGATTTCCACGCAAGTCTTCGTACATGAGGCCCCTGGTCTCTTGATTTATCCTGTCTCCAGTCTCACTGTGTGCATGACTACAGCAATGACACCCAGTTTTTTTCCCCAAGTAATGTGTACCATTTTCCACCTTTCCCATCATTTCCCTTCAGTTGAAGAACATTGAGAATTTAATAAGATCATTACTAATGAGAATGTTTAAAATAATAATTTTAATTGTCACTTATTGTGCTGTGTGCTTTAAGAATATGTTGTCCTTAATGTTTTTTTTCGGGACTAAAAGCAAGCTGAAAAGAAAAGTGAATGATGTGTGTAAACAGCAGAAGTGATTTCCTCCATGTTTAGGCGAACACACTTTCACTTTCATGCAATGAAGATAATGCACAGAGGAAAGATGACTGTGGAGCTGCATTTTTCACTGGTGTCTAAACACCAAGAGCTGTATGATAAACACAGCAGCAACAACAATGTCAGCAGGAGGACATTATTATGGAGAGTAGCAAACATGATTTAATACTGAGTTTCATTTCACTTTTCTTCCATGACATGTACAAGCCTTAACACTGACAATACATGACAATAAACCATACATTTGCTTTTATTTTACTATGTTTGTGGTCATTATTCCTTGCTAAGCACAAAACAAATAACACACATTACACATACAGTACCTGCTGAATTTGAAGGTGAGGCACCATTTCCAGTTGACTCAATCTCATTTTCAGACTCGGATCCATCACTGTCCAGCAAAAGTTTCTCTATAACAGACAAAATTATTAGGCAACAACTTTTGAATAACATTCAACAATTGTCTATAACTAATGCTGGTGTTCCCGGTAATAACACGGGAATACTTTACCTTGGGGATCAATCTGGATTTCATCCAAATTCTGTCCTTTAAACTGTGAAAGCTGTCCTCGTTCCATGGCCATCAAGACTTTGCTAATTTTTGCTAGCTGCAATGTGCCTTCAGGAAGTCTGTAATATTGCCTGTGGACCCTGATGTCATGCCCTAAAAAATCTGCGAGGTTATCCATTTCATTCTCTTTTAAGTTTAGCACCTTGGACATAGTGGCCATGTGCTTTCGCAGTTTGGTGGAGGACAATGCCTCGGGGTGCTTTGCTCCACAGCTTTTTGCTATGTTACGAATGACGTCAGATCCTCTGAAGAAAGTGAGAGCTTGGGGTCTTCCAAACATAAAGACGTTCTCATCTGGCACATCACAGCTGCGGCGAGTCTTCACCAACAACTCCATTGAGACGACCATATTAGGAGTGAGTAAAATGGGGACTTTTCTGCCACGTTTTCCTCGGACTTCGATTCTTTGAAAATGACTACAAAGTGACTTTTCTAGATCGGACAGAGCAAGCTCAACATCCGGATGAGTTGAGGATGTGTCCCTTAATGTAAACGAATTAAGTGACATCTTAGACACCTCTCCTTCCCTTCTTCGATTAAATAGTATCACCTGACAAAGCGTGACTTTGGCAAGTTCTGCCCAGTGCTTCATACTTTGTTCTTCCTCAAGTCTTGCTTGATATGCCTTACTTTGGCAGTCAAGATACTGATGCATTTTCTTCACATCTTCCGCAAACGGAAGAAGCTGTGGACAGTTCCATTTAACTTCACTCAAATTACAAAGGGCCTGGGATGACACACACTCACTCCATTTAGTGTCACATATTTGCTTGAAGGCTTGCACGTTGCTAAGACTATTCTTATCATCTGCCATCATGGCATCACACTCAATAATGCTGGCCATCTTCTTGAGGTTGTGCCCTAACTTCAGTGCTAAAGATGGTGTTTTAAATGTGCTTGTCTCTTCGTTCAAGCCAGCTACACTGTGAACTGCTTGAATAACATAAGGGAAATTAGCTGGAATAAAGAAATCAGACACCTCCTTCAGCTTACCATTTTTTTTCCCTTCGAGGACAAGACGTCCAGTTTCACGCATTTTTTGCCTGATGTATTCATGCTTTGTAACATCATGGCCATGCTTATTGAAGAGATGTTGCCCTAATTTCAGTATGATTTTCTCTTTGCGGACAACATGGGTTATCTCATCGTCATGCATATCAAGCACCATTTTCCAAAACCTTTCACTTATACTGTCTGGAACAGGTTCAGCATATGAGCAAAGTGACTGAACACGAGTTTTCCCTGGCTTCATTTTGTTAATTTTCTGGCTCAGCTGGCATCTTTGCATATGCCGCCATAGCGATTTTCTCTTCAGATACGCTAAACAGTTAATGCAGTGCAAATAATCACTTGCATTTACTGGTGCAGTGGATTGTTGTTTAGGAATCACCGTTCCTCTTCCTTCACTGAGTACCTGAGCGTTATGACATCGGTTCCCCTTATTCCTTAACAAACTCAGCTGTATTTTTCGCTCTTTAGAGCCTTTCGGAAAAGCAATCGCTCTTGCCACCTCTGGCTTATCTTTATG
The DNA here is from genome assembly GCF_052040795.2 of Danio rerio. NCBI lineage: Eukaryota > Metazoa > Chordata > Actinopteri > Cypriniformes > Danionidae > Danio > Danio rerio. The sequence continues at coordinate 40,393,500 of NC_141034.1, forward strand.
TTTAGACTCTAGGTGACGTGCAATTTTACTGAATGGTTTGAAGCAGAATAGGCAGTAAAACTTTTTGTTATATAGTCTGGCTCCATCTTTTTTTTTTTTGAGCATCATGACATTCACATTAAGATTATTGGGTGAATGTGATTCTTCATGTTCTCCTGATGAAGAAGATTGAAGTGAAGTGTCCTGTTTGTCAGATGCAGAGGATTGTGAAGGAGACGCACGTCTTTTTTTACATGCTGGAACATTTGAAGTTGACTTTACCTTTTTCTTATTATTACTTATCTTTTTTACTAAACACTCTACTTTTTCTGAAGTGTTACTGTCAGACTCTTCAGTATCTGGCACGTAATCATCCTCACTGATATCTGATCTTGATGAAGATTCTTCTGAAGCATAACCAAGTATTTTCTTGTTAAGCTACAAATAAAAGCCACAAGTTAGAAATCAGAAGTGACAAGACCAACGACATCTTAAAATTATGTGTATATCTGCAGCCACTGAATCGCTGGTAGTCATGACAGGCTACCAGTTTGTAACATTTTAAAAATATATATCTTATTTTGTGCTAAAAAGAAAAAACTGTGTTTTCAACCTTTTGAGGCTAAGTAAATAGAAAACAAATACAATTTTTGGGGTAAACTATAACTGTGGCTCACTGTCTAGACTGCATACTAAACACAGTGCTGAAATCTGGCACAGGTGCTCTAGTGCATGCTAACACACTACCAAATTTGGGGGCCAATTGCTGACTAGAGAGCACTGCAAACTGAAAATAACAAGTTTTGATGGCATGGTGAAAACACAAATCATACTTAACATAAGACTCACCAATCAAATTGAATCATTTAACACAACTAACCTTTGTTTTACACTTTGAAATCAAAAAATAAATTTTCTCGCGTTCCTCATTTAAAGTTTTTATATACGCCTTCATATAAAAATATTTAAATGCGTGTATGTGTGTGTGAGAGATCGACGAACGAGTGCTCACTTCACTGCTCTGCAGATGCTGTGAACGGCTGGGTATATTTATTTTGGAGATAATATAAAATATGTTACGTACATACGTTGCTGCTGTTACGTACAAATTACGTATCAACTCAACACAATAATATCATATTACATCTAGACAAAATAGCCTAAGCTATATTAAATTAATTTAAAGAAATATTGTATATAATAAAAACATTAAATAAATAAACCAATATAAAACAAAAGCTATATCAATTTAGGTATATATAACACATATAAATTAATTGGTTTCAAGCAATTTTTAACTTTCATTTTACAAAGGCCTATCTGGAAAAAAAGATATTTTCTAAAAACAATAAACAATGGAGGAGTTTTGAAATATTATTTATAAAGTATTTGGAGATGATGATATTATTCAAATCGTGCAAACAGAGCATTTTTGGGTGAGCGAAAGCAAAACTACCTTCTTCTTGTTTTTTATTATGGCTGGTGCGCTCGGTCATCCCTCTGTTAGTGGCGAGACCACTCGATGCACGATGCCAGCAGTCGGCCAGCGAGTAAACTAATATAATGAATAAATATACATAGGCCTATGCGTATACATCATTTAATGCATTTAATAGGTTTGCATTCTGCACTGCGAGTCATTGGCCTGACAGTGGAAACGCGACATAATTTCAGCCTCACTGCTCAAGCTCTCGGACTATTGGCTCAGCCCGGCCCGATAAAAGCCCTGGCTCGCACTAGCCCAACAGTGGAAATGTATGGAGCTAGATTTGTTTCTTTATTATTCAATCAAAAATATTTAGTTTTAAAGTAAAATTAAGTATGTTGTAATTAAAGAATTAAAGATTTCAAATAAAAAACACTTTTATTTAAAAAACTTATGTCAATGATAATAAAATATTTTGGATTGCAAAAATAAACACTTGCCCTATTATGCAGTTACCACAATTTTCATTGCATACTCATTAATTTTGCTCTCTTTTCTGCTGTCTTTTATTGCACATCTAGAATCTTTGCTTGCAGGTTGAAATATTTTGCTTGTGAGTTGAAAAGTTTTGAACCCTTGAATGCCGGGGTTAAATTTGTGTCTTTATTACTCAAACAAACATATGAAGTTTGACCAAAACTAGGTAGAATGCAATTAAAAAATTAAAGATTTAAAATAATAAAAAAACATTTATTTAAAAAAATTCACACTGCAAAAAATAAACTATTGCTATGTTATGCGGATACCACCAGATTAATGCACTGTGTGCTCATTTATTTTGCTTTCGGTTTTGTTTAATTTTTTGCTAATCTAAAATCTTTGCTTTTGAGTTGAAAAGTTTTGCGAGTTGAAAACTGCAGCTCAGTGGGCGGGATCTTCTGAAACACCTTATTCTATTAGTCATCTTGATTGAGGTCACCGGTTGGCCACGCCCATTACATTTTCGAGCGGTTGGAATGGACTGCCTTGCCTTCTGTGACAGGAGCGAGCTATGGCGAGCAGCAGGTCTTCTTCAAGGTAGGTTAACTGAAACTGTATAATAACTTGTGTATTACCATACATATTTCCCATCTAAATATGTTACGACTGCTAGTATTAAACTCTGTCTAGTCAGTGATATTTTTGAATTCTCTCGATAAACTAACATTAGCTGTCGGCCATCAGTACTGTACAGTTGTAAAGGGCAACGCAAGGCCAGTGTATTTTGGAAAATATACATTGATGTATTATTAAAGTCAGGCTTTTTGTCTGTAGATGATGGCCAGGTGTACAGTAGGTCTGCAAACAGACTGGGATACATTCTCGGCAACCATTAATCTTCAGTTAGTTTCCAGACAAAAGCTACTGTCTCTTTGAACTGGAGCATCATATTTATTCTCCACTGTTAGAAAATGTAGTAACTCAGTGTATGTATATTTCATTACAAACGTGACAAATATTTATTTAGTATATTTCGTTTTGCATATAAATGTTAGTTCATACATTAGTTAACTTGAATTAATTATGAACAGGATATCTGTTAAGCAATAATTAATCTTTGTTAATGTTAACTAAACATATTAATGCATAAGTTAAAAAATGATGGTGAACGAGTTTGTTTAGCATAAACTTTGGTAACGTTAACTTAGTCATGTTCTATTGTATCTCCTTATATTAACAGCTTGATGTTATTAGCCAATGTTTATGGACAAATACAATTATGTATTTGTTCACTGACTAGATAACATAACTAAATAAACAGCATTTATTCAGTAATACTACATTTTTGTTAACGGAAACTTATACAAATAGTAATGTTACTTAATGCAGCAAATACTGAACAGCTCACATTCTTCAACAGGCATGTTATTCATGTTTTTAAGACTTTTTACTAACATGATTTATCTCTAGCAAAGCATTAGTTGAGGGAATTAGGAACATTGTTGTAAAATGTGCACTACTTCAACACGCTACATTTGTAAACTGACTTACCACTAACCCAACATTATAACTGATGTGTTACTAACATCTTTGGGTTTATTACAAAGCAGTAATTAATGATTTTACTGGATATATATATATATATATATATATATATATATATATATATATATATATATATATATATATATATATATACATATATATATATATTAAGAACAATTATGTTAGTAAAGAATTAACGTTGGAGAGGTGCACACTTCATAATAAGCTTTCTGATTTCCTTAAAAAATGCTCAGTTACTGAGTGATAAACCATGTTAGTAAAGAGTTTGCAAATGTTAGTAACACAATATACAATGTTGAAGTCGTTTTGAAAAGTAACAGGGCAGTTTGCAGGTTATCTTCGCTATATAATTTGTTTAGGCATTATTGCAAATATTTGGTCTTTAAAGGAACTGGTATAAATCAGTTGTAAAGTAATAAATGTATTTATAAAACAACAATACATAAACACGAGAGATATGTGGATTATAAATATTACATTAATCAGAACAATTTTCTCATCTGTTTCTTCAATTTATCCTTACAGGTTGATCACTCAGTCTTAGCGGGCGTAAAACATCTGCTTTGACTCCTCCGATGTCCACATCTGGGCTGACTCCACAGACGTTTACATCTACACTGTCTTAAATCAACGAATCAACATCCACAATGATTCCACAGGCGTCTCCATCTGCATTGTCTACTTAGACATCAACATCTGCACTGACTGACCAGACATTTATTCACTAAACTCATCAATCACCACCTGATGTGTGTTGAATTATTTTCTGGAATTGTGTCGGATTTGGACAATAGTAGATTTTGACTTTTTATAAGTGATTTTAAATGTATTTTTTTATACATTTATTGTTTCCCTTTCTGGAATTTATTTTGCATTGAAGAAATATAAATGTTTTATTTTATTTTATTAATTCAGCTAAAATATTTCCCAGCTGTAGCTTTTAATAACAAAAATACTGTTACATAAATGGTATAATACACTTTACTGCAGTATAGTAAAGCACTATAGCATGTGTCTGTATAAATTATATTTTTATGTGGAAGACATGTGTAGAAGATACATTTATTTAGTAGTGCATTTGCCAACATATACGTATTTTTTATACGGTATACGGTTTAAGTAATAATACAGTAGTAGTAGGGATGTTAAAAAATGCCTGTCAGCTATAATTTAACATAAAATCGTGGCAGCGACCTAAATCTACCTTTTAAAAATGAGTTTACAGTCCATCTCATGTATATATATATAACGTTTTCACGCGATTGTACTGGACTCCTTTAGTGACCAGAGCGAGCAACAGGTCTTCTTCAAGGTAAGTTAACTGAAACTGTATAATAACTTGTATATTACCATCCACATTTTCCTAAACTCTGTCTAGTCAGTGATATTGATGAATACTCTCGATTGACTAACATTAAATGAAATATGTGCAAGATATATATATATATATATATATATATATATATATATATATATATATATATATATATATATATATATATATATATATATATATATAAATAAAACAATACATGTGTTCAAAAGTATGTGCACAGCTGAGACGTGCACAACTGTGTTCTCCATCGCATCTGCATCCAGATTATATTGGTGGACTTACAGCTAATCTGACTGGACAGAGTTTAATACTAGCAGTCGTAACATATTTAGATGGGAAATATGTATGGTAATACACAAGTTATTATACAGTTTCAGTTAACCTACCTTGAAGAAGACCTGCTGCTCGCCATAGCTCGCTCCTGTCACAGAAGGCAAGGCAGTCCATTCCAACCGCTCGAAAATGTAATGGGCGTGGCCAACCGGTGACCTCAATCAAGATGACTAATAGAATAAGGTGTTTCAGAAAGATCCCGCCCACTGAGCTGCAGTTTTCAACTCGCAAAACTTTTCAACTCAAAAGCAAAGATTTTAGATTAGCAAAAAATTAAACAAAACCGAAAGCAAAATAAATGAGCACACAGTGCATTAATCTGGTGGTAACCGCATAACATGGCAATAGTTTATTTTTTGTAGTGTGAATTTTTTTAAATAAATGTTTTTTTATTATTTTAAATCTTTAATTTTTTAATTGCATTCTACCTAGTTTTGGTCAAACTTCATATGTTTGTTTGAGTAATAAAGACACAAATTTAACCCCGGCATTCAAGGGTTCAAAACTTTTCAACTCACAAGCAAAATATTTCAACCTGCAAGCAAAGATTCTAGATGTGCAATAAAAGACAGCAGAAAAGAGAGCAAAATTAATGAGTATGCAATGAAAATTGTGGTAACTGCATAATAGGACAAGTGTTTATTTTTGCAATCCAAAATATTTTATTATCATTGACATAAGTTTTTTAAATAAACGTGTTTTTTATTTGAAATCTTTAATTCTTTAATTACAACATACTTAATTTTACTTTAAAACTAAATATTTTTGATTGAATAATAAAAAAACAAATCTAGCTCCATAGAAATGCGGCTAATGACTTGTGATGGCTTTGGAGAGTTTAGATGTTGAAAAATACAGTTCTATGAATCACTAGTGGCTGCTTACCTTTGTCTCTTCTTTAGCACAAGCTGTCACCTCATCCACTGCAAATTCTGTCACAGAAGACAGGAATGTTATTCAGGTTGACAATGAACAATGCCAATATGGCTGTTCATACTAAAGTAAAACATTCATTTCAGTAAAACTTCAATACATTTTTGGTTTGTTTCCTTGTACTAGTTACAGTTCTAAAACCCTTAAAATAAATATCACTATAGGATAACAAATCCAGAAGACTTAGCAAAAGCCTTATCAACAACACACAGAACACTTAAAAAATAATGTCTATGTTTAGTTAACCATTAAAATAATGCATGATTATGCTGGATATTTCTTTTTTTTAAAGGTTGTGCTCTAACAAAGTTAAACTCAGGTTAGTCTGGCTCAAAAAGTGGAGTATGATTCTTATATGTAAGGATTATTTTAAATACTAGCTAACAGGACAATTCATGATCTCAACTTTACCTGTGCATCCAGAGTATCTGTCACTTTTATCGTCCTGCAAGCACAAGTGTGATAATCAGTCAAACATCATGCTCTAACATTACCTTATACTGTCATTACAACTGCAATACTGTAGTATAATTTGACAATAATAAAATATTCAACACTGTAAAATAAGACTAGACATATTCATGACATTTGACTGAAAATTAGCATTTTTTTAATCTAGAAAACTCCCTTATAAAACTAGAAATATTGTACTGAATTAATTTAAATTGTCTCTTGCATTACTGAAGAACAACATTCCTATTTTTGTGGATAAAGTAAATAGATTTTGCCTGGCCAGAGGCCTGCTGCACGTGCAGGCCGCTAACGTTAACAATAACAAAAATGATCAAAACATCTTGGTAAAAATATGCAGTCTGGCAAGAACATGAATTCAAACAATATTTCAAAAGTAAACGAAGATTATACGTAAATGTACGCAAATACAGTAAACGTTTAATGTACAGTTAAATTGCAAAATCTCTTAGCAATTCCAGCGTTTGGCTTAAAACGCGATCGTAAGAATCTAAACTTTAACGTTACAGTTAAAGTTACCCTAACTAATATTATTGTCAGTTTGATACATTAATCTGTACTTTCTGCAAAGCAGCTTCGAGATTATGCCGATTATCAAAAGCGCTTGAGACATAAAATAACGCGATTTTTATTATATAATATAGTTGCAAACAATACATAAACATAAACATTCGAATATATTGAAGTGATCGTACAAATCATAAACTTACCTGTCCTTCAGACATGTTGACGTCTTCGCGCCTTTACTCACAGCATCCTCTCTGACCCTGTCCTGCTGTGTCGCAGGTGTGTGTGTGTGGGGGGGGAGGGGATGGTCGCGGTGGGGACGCAAAATCTCCGGTCACGTGTAATGTCACACTCCCGCGCTGCTTTAGCGCGGGTCGCCGACTGAACCGCGGTCTGGCGCATGCATACACAGCGGATGGCCTTCAGCAGCAATCCAGCACTGACAGCTCTAATGTGTCAGTCGAACTTTTACTCGAAATTATTCAGCTTATTACCCGAACATATTTGCTCTAACTAAATAAATGCATTATGGTTAAAGGGAATTTTAATAGCTTAACGAAAAAAAGTTATAATTAAGATACAAAGAACCCCCTTATTATTAAATGCTGTATTCTGACAACACATAAATAAATGGATCCCATTTAGAACTATTAAAGAATTCACAAAAAAAAAATTCATTAACTATTACAAACACTTGTAATAAATAAAGGCATTCAATCCTGCTGTCAGGGTGTAAATAATACAACATGTGTTTTATTATGTTTCCATTCATTCATTCATTCATGTTTAGTCCCTGATTGGGGTCGCCATAGCGGAATAAACTGCCATTATGTGTCCATTATGTTTTATTATAATACCAACATTTGGTAATTTAACATTTTGGACCACATAAATGTATTAGATGTGATGTATTGACCATGCACACCTACATACATCCATTACTTTATTATTAAAAGGGAATAAACTACTTTTTATTACAACTTATCTGAAGATCATTATCAAAACTCTTTAATATGTCCAGTCAATTTAATATGAGCATGTAATACCATCTAACTACATCTTTATGGTATTCTTTAAGGCAAACAGGCCTAAATAAATGCAAGGCCCTTAAAATGGTTTGTTCATCTTCAACTACTGATACCAGCACATCACAGGCCTATCTAATAGAAAGTGTGGCAAAATGAAATGGTTTGTGGGAATAATCCTGAGCAGGTATAATAGCTTACGTGATGGTAGCTCCAGAGAGCCTCACAGCACCTACACTGCTCTTAAAGAGAGTCTAGCAGCAGAGCGAGTGAAGCAAGAGTGTGGAGGGGTTGTTGCTGGATCAGATACGTTTGTGGCCGGAAGTTAACGAATATGATATATATTATCTATTAAATTACCCAATAAATAGTATTTCATTAATGTCTACAACCACCCTAACCGTCACAGTACTGTAAAAATATAAATTATTGTTATACAGTGTCATAAAAAATGCTTCTGTATTGATGTGTATTTGCAGTTCCGGCCGGCCTTGTATCCTATCTACACTTTACTGTGTGGAGGGAGAGAGCTGACATCTAAAGATGGCCTCATACTGTAGGTCCATGAACCTGATTCTTCCTGCTAGTTTCAAATTATTTCAACACAACACCAGAAGTAACTGAAGTTGTTTACTGTTATTAATGTGTTATTTAAATGCACAGTTTACTTAGATACTTAGAAGTGATTGAAATGAAAGGTGTAAAACAGAACAGAAAGTGATTCAGAGCTGTTGTTCTCCTTGATGTCCTGAGAAACAGTCTGTATTAATTTTGAAGCTCATTAACGGCATCCTTAAAATAAAAGCAAACTATCTCTCTTTTCACACTTAGTTGTAATGTTCTAGACAAGGTCTGAAACCATGTCAGCACTTCTGTTGCTACTGCCTTCTCTTAAGCTAGATCCACCTTTAGGATGGCATAAAAGTGTCTTCCATAATTTAATACTCCCATAATTCTTGAAAGAATATACAGAAATCCTTAACTTAGAAATAAAATGTTTTATGTATGTAAATCTACTGTACATGTAAATTCCCATAGACTATTGTGATAAAGAGACATTGTTCATTATTTCCAGGATTTATGTAACCCTTGTGAGGGTAAAAAACCATAACGATTTGGTCCCTGTAGACATTTAACATTTGGAATCACAGAAGTCAATGTGCTGCTCTGTTTATGGCAGAAGCCCATCGTGTCCAGGCACCTGATGTAAGAAGTACTGGCCCTCTTGAAGCAGATGCTATATCCATTAACAGCTCTGCTAAAAGAACTAAGCTAAAACTTGTGTACTGTGATGACCGGTCCTGCACTTTGGCCTTTTTGCTGCTCCTTGTGTAACGCAGACACTATAGCATGCTTGAATCAGCCATTGCCCCTATACTTGCTCATTCCCTATAGCAGCCCTGTCTTGATGCTGGAACAGGTTTTTAAACTTTATTCAGATCTATTTATTTCACATTGTTCACATGCTTAAACTTCACAAAGACAGATGTAGCCTACTGTAGCCGACCAATTCAACCTAACAGTAGGTCAAAACTTAATTTTTTGACCCATGTTTATTAGTAACATGGTTCAGCCGGGCCAGGTATATTCTGTTTATGTTCTGTGTTCTCGCATCATTCATTCTTCCAAGCTAACCTGGCTATAGGTCTCCATAAGGACACAAGTCTGTTCTCTGTGTTCTCATTTACAATCAATAGTGATTTTCTCATTAAAGTCTGAAGGAAGAAATAAACCCTGTGTTTATTTTAATAAAATGTAGGCTAATCTAGGCAAAGCCAAACTTTAGTTTTTTAAATATAGATGCATACAGTAATACCATTGCATATGAACTGAGTATTACAATAAACCACACTAAAATATTTTAACCTAAACTGGTAATGTATTAATGCAAGAGTGAAATACTGGCTATGCTCCTTTTGATTTATTTATCAATAATGGATATTTATATCCTGAACACATAATGGATATTTGGAATCTGTTGTTAGATCTACAATAAATTGCATAAAGAGCATAATTTTTTAACATATCTAATATATTCTAATCAGTTGATGCCTTGTAATGTAATGTATTAAATAGTTTTTATGCTGGTCCATCAACAGTTAATGTAATAATTGAAGACAAGTAAGGGGGCGCTATAGAGTGGAGACAAAGTGACACACTTTTCCAGAACAATGACGTGGTGGGGACTGCAATATTCTGTGTGACCCCCAGGGGCGCATAGATACACAGTCACACAGAATATTCTCTTGAAAATGATCCCCAAGAGGACATTGGAGAAAATGCATGGGGTGTGTTCTAACACCATTTGGGAGGGGCTAGTGAGGCTTTGCCCGTGGGGACCTCAATTTAGGTCCCCACGGTGACATGAGTCCCCATGAGGCGGTGTGCATTCAGGTTTAAGTCCCCACCGGGATATAAAAACAAGAACACACACACACACACACACACACACACACACAGGTTTCAGTTTATGTCTTAATATTTTCTTTAAGTCTTTAATGGCCTCGTGAGCCCCTTTGCTCGTGTGATTAAATACGACTTTTATCAGTATAAAATGCATAATAATATCACTACCTCACCTTTATTCCTTCTACATGTGTGGTAAGTAAGCATCAATATGTGTGTGTTGTGTGTGCACATCTAGTAAATGTTACTGTGAACACTTTCTCCAGCAGACTCATATTGTTATTGCTGCTAAAGAGTAAACAGAGCAGGTTAGATCGATATGAAGGCGAGCGGTAGAGAAGACAAACCCTGCGCTTTTTCCTCTCTTCTGCTGCACTCCTTTTTCCCAGCCTTGTTTACTGGCGATGGGTCTGGCCGCTGATTGTCATCCCTGCGGTAATGGCAATGCATGCACCAGATCAATAACCATCTGCACCAATCCTCAAGCAATAACATTCAATAGGGAAAATCCATTTACTTTTACTTACCTTTCATTTCTTTCATTTTACCATAAGGACAGCCAGCCAGGGCAGTGGGCTTATCTAGCAGGGCATTTAGCATGGGACACCAAACACCACAAGCACCTTAAGCCTGTCTTTTTTCGTACTCAAAATTGGGGACCGGTTGTGAAAAACAGGGATTTTTATTTTAAAAGAGGGAAAAAGGGTAAAGCTATGAATTTATGCTAAGGTTTTTTTTTTTTTTGTTTATTTGTTTGTTTATGCCAGAATTTATTTTGACTATTAATATGTTATTATCATAACATAAAATAAGCACCAGAAAATAATTTAATTAATAATATATATATATAAAAGTATACAAAAAATGTAAATATACATGAGTAGCCCATTTTAATTATTATTATTATTTTACAACAATCATATGGCGTACAAGTACTTCTGAATGAATGAATGAACAAATTAATTAATATCATTTGAACTATCACCATGCTATGAAAACAAACTAAAAAAATGACAATTCTAATATTTGTATTTTTAATGACTTATAACTCATAATGACTTATAAATAACATAATAATGATGATGACAATAATAATAATAATAATAATAAAGTAATAAAAAATTACGTTGTTGTTGTTGTTATTTGTTTTTGGTGTGTAAATATCATATAATAATATAAGGTAGGGTTGGGTGACGTCGACCAGTTTGGCATGGTACGATGTCTAATGTGAAGCATCATGATGGACGATGGCATCGTCATCGTAGGTGGCGGTAAATTAATTATTTGTGAATAATTAATTAATTCACAACAAATTAATTATTTGTAGCCTGAACCACAAGGTCTTTGTTTTACTCTGGCATGAATAGGCAGAGTGATCTGTGTCGTTGTAATGGTGTTGACAAACTCGGTTGGTAAAAAAAGGTGCACAACCAACAGCAACCAACCAGCAGTATTTGAGGTTTTTGCTAAAATTACTAAGTACAAGCATGAAAGCGAAAGATTGAAGCAGTGTACAGACACTATGACACATTACTTGATAGATTCAAAAGACTGAAAAGTCATTAGAGAGAGACAAGATTATTTAAATATCTCGTTTAACAACTATATCGATCCAGCGGTACATCCTTGATAAACTGTCCAACGTGCACTGCTCTTTCGGGTTATGAGTCCAAAGCACCTGCTGACTGCTGGAGCTCAGACGAACGCATAAGCTGCAGCGCATGACAGAGTGTGTGTATGTGGTCATGTGATGTGCGTTTTCAGTTGTATAGTGTGGAAGGAGAGCTTTTCGGAAATGCTAGGTGAAACGCTAGTGTGGACGTAGATCTTTTTTTTTTGCTAAAATTCCATTTTACATTCTAAGACATATTAGTGTAAACAGGGCCTGAGTGTGTATTTTTCATGAGTAGGTTGATGCTGCGACGGGTGTGGGCGGAGGATTGCGATGCTGGCTCAGCATCATGATGTCTATCGGCCATCGCCAATGAACGATGGAATCATCTATCGACCCAACCCTAATATGAGGATTTTTGTTTTAAATCAGATATCTTGTATGACATTTTAAATATACATTTTAAACTTAAATATCACAACAAAATCAATTACAATGACATTTACTATTATTACAAAAATAAATAAATAGAACTATAATTATAAGCAAGTCAAATATAATTCCATACAGTATGTTTATGGTGTCTTCCACCATTACTCTCCAGAAACTGGACTATATGTGTGTCTGTTTCATAACAATGAATCTGGCTGGCCTCCCAATAACCCTGCTTCCATAGTCTAAGTCCAACTCCCCATCACCACACCAGAAGCCAAATCTCCATGCCAAAAAAAAAAAAAAAAAAAACAACACCTAGCCAGATCCACTATAAAAGACAACTAGAGCAATGACTCAATGGTCTACTTCTAAGAACAGACAAACCATACACACAAACATCAATAGACTTGTGAGTGTGTTTATTTGGAGTTATGCTTATTTATGAATCTGAGTGCTTTATATTTGGCTCTCACAGTCATTGCGAACAAGTGGCGCCTTTTTGATTCAAATTTATGAGGTATTTTTTGCTGAAGCACGTGCCTGAAAAGTGTCATCTGCATCATCTTGTGGAAATGAATACAGTTGAGCAAACAATATCCCACCCATACAACTATTTTTAAAGCAACACATATTTACAATTGAGTAAAACAGCACATGAATATATTGATTTTAAGGATAAAAAGTGTAAGTTTATAAGGGATTTGCAAACATAAATGAGTTAAAGGACACATACTGTGTGTCATATGCAAGTGCATTGTGGCATGTGTAACAAGCTGTATATGTATAAACCCACTGGTCACTTTATTAGGCACATCTGTTTAACTGCTTGTTACTGCAAATAAGTGAAAAAAGGAATCAGATGGCACAACGTCATGCATAGAGTAGCATGAGAGTAGCATGAATTTCAGTTGTACATTTACATTCATTAAGAAAGAACGGTATAAAAAAATTTAACAGCCTTATCTAATGTTTATATATTACTGTAAGTAGTACTGCATAACAGCATCAATACTATAGTAAAAATAGTCTAACAATTTCTATATTTGTTATAAAAAGTTTTTTAGTACAAATACAAATGGGCAACTAATACTTTGATCCTCACATTCTATATGAATTTCCTGCTTTTTTGTCAAAATTTTCCCATTAATGTTTCTACATCTTATATGTCAGAGAGCTCAAAACATCAAACATGGTTTCTTGGATATAATGTTGAGGTCACCAGACTAAAATGGATCCAAAGTTTTTAGATCTCAATCCAATGGAGAACCTTGGAAATAACTGGAGATTTGCATCATGTATATTCAGCCAACAAACTTGAAGCAACTATAATGCCGTTATGTCAATATAGACTAAACTCTCTAAGGAATGTTACCAGCTCCTTGTTGAAACATTGTCTTGAAGAATTAAGGAATGCAAAAAATGGATCTAACCTGCTAATAATAAGGTGTACCTAATAAAGTGTCTGGTGAGTACAAAAATACATACACACACACACAGAGTAATATTCTAGCATTATCATAGACCTCTGTTTGTGATGCATAAAAAGCCACTAGTCTTACTGTAAGTATTTATTAGATGTGCTTTTGCACTCCACTATTAATATTCTCAGAATACATGTAAAGATGCAGCTTATGTGAGAATGTTCCTTTGAGTGTTCACACACATCCTCTGGATTACTGAGACTATAACATATACAGATGCTTATAAATGCTTTAGCAAAGAGCTGCCCACCTAGTGGTTTGCTTTGATAAATATGGTGCACCATGTAAATGCACATAATCTCTGTGAATGTCATAACCTTGCATGTGTAACATATGGAAGAGATGCAGTGTCTATGCTCTTTAAAATCTGCCTGCTGGTCACGATTGAGCAAGAAGTGTCTGCAAAAAAAAAAAAAAATGGTAACAACCTCAAATGTGAATAAAATGAACTACCATCAAGTTGTTAGTGCGACTTACACCTTGGGTGTGCATTATAATCTAGAAACTCAATGGTCTATAATCAATTATTCTGCTTAAACAATAAAGAATAATTGCATAGTTACCACACCTATAAAGACATTATAAAAACTTTTAAATTTCAGGACATTTGTCAGGTTTTAGGCCTCAAACAGCTCCTATTTGTAGAACCAGTTTGTTAAGCCAGTCACACCAAATGAGAAGCGAAGGTTCATACGGCGTCTATGACAACTTGAGGTATCATACACTGGATGCAAATATTCTATACTCTGTAATAATGATATTTAATACAGGACTTCAGATAATACTTTGTAGTATGGCAGGAATATAAACAGCACTCGGGGTCGTATCTGGGTGCCAAAGACAGACACTGAAATGCCCAAGTGTTTTGTGTGAACACTTGTAGAAAAGAAAAATGTATAGAATTGTAAAAGATATGGCTTCCTTTACCCAACTCAACTAATGCCTTTCGTTTTGACTTAGTAAACTGTGAAGTAACTGAAATCATTAAACGTAGTAATATGGAACTGCAAGTATGAAATGTAAAATAGTCCCTGTGGTCTTGATGTGACAAAATTAAAGGGTAATTAGTTATCAGGCCCTTGCTGAGCTCATCCTGTATACACATACCTGCCAACATTTGTCCCTGAAAATTCAGGAGACCGTGGAGGGGGTTAGATTCGGATGTGAGGTGTCTGAATAACAATGTTGAGAACCGGCTACTGTGTACTGTGGTGTCCGTAACTACTATGAAGCGTGAATCGGGGAAGGGGGGGTTGAAATTACGGGAGTTTTCCGGGAGAAATAACAAAACGGGAGGGTGGCGGGAGATGGGTCTGAAATACAGCAGACTCCCAGGAAAAACAGGAGTGTTGGCAGGTGTATGTATAAACAATATCTTCTGAAATAATTGTTGTAATATGTGTTGATATTTTGCAATTCTTAAATTCATAATAAAAAAATAAATTATTATTATTATTTGTTGTTTTAAGATTAAGGCAGTGGAGTTTGCTTTTGTTTAAATTGCACAATGATCCCAGTAAACATTTTTTTCTTAGCCGACAACTTATGTTGACTTAACCAGGAAATAATAGTCAAGTTACTTAAGTAAATGTATTACCTGGACATTTTTTTAAAGTAAATTCAACTAAAATAGGAAGTTTTTATTATTATTTTTTTTCAGTTAATGCAGTCAACACCTTCCTGTGACTATTTTAATTCTTTGTTTATCTTAAAGAGCCCATATTATGGGTTTTTGAAAATTCCCCTCCATGTAGTGTGTAACACAGCTCTAAGTGAAGTGAAGTATCCAGCTAAGGCTTAAATCTGTAAGAATACAGTGTTTAAAACTGTTGATTCATCTATAAAAGAGTCGACTCATAGTGCTTCAAACGAGTCGCCTTGATACCGAGTCATTAGGTGTTTCGCCATGACGTACGAACAAAACCAAGTTATTCACGTGCACGCGCAAACCCGGGAGATTTCAAACCTGAGGCCCCGCCATCTGACGCAGAAACCCAGACACACACACACACCCACAAACACATGCACACAAACATGCCGGTCGATTGAAGTCACACTGCAGATGGATATTATCGAGGGTCTACCTAAAGATGTACCATCAGCATTATAACCAAGCAGTTGGAAACTACTGGAAACTTCTGGAAACTACATGCTACAAAGAATACATCATCTGCGTTTGTTAAAGGAAGGATCAGTAAAGAGTAAGTTAACTTACTGATGGACGTCAGGATGGGTTTCTTCCTTCATTTCTCAAGTGTAAGTACGTGCGATTAAAGCTGTTGCCTCGTTGACTCTAGCTTGCAAATGTGTTTAGTTGTGATTTGTTACTTGTAACCGCGTGTACTGTATCAAGTTAACTGGCTATATTCTCTTATCGCGTGCAAAGTCACGTTAAAAATGCGACACTAGTTGCTTTGTTTATGGAGCTCCGTGGTAGAGGTCTGCATTCCCGCGGCTGTCCCCACGCCAGATTTCTGCGGCGCGGGAATAAATTTCCGAATAAATCGCGGGAGCGGTCGGTAACGGGTTTAATTTGGGACGGGAGAGGGCTGTCTGGCACTATCACGGATATTGCTATGCGAATGAGAAAGAGAGCTTTGCTTGTGTGTCTGCTTGGTGCTTGTGTGTGTGTGTGTTAGTGCGCGCGTATGAGAGAGAGAGAGAGAGAGAACTTTGTCTGTGTGTGTGTGCTTGGTGCTGTGTGTGTGTTTATACAGACAGCTTGGCTGTCTGGACTGTATAGCTGGGTGATTTTTGGTTTTGTTCTCCCCCGCTCTTTAGCGGGATCGGGTGCGGCAGGCAGAAAACGGGCCGGGTCGGGCACCGGGACAACAAATTCTTCATATAAGCGGGAGCGGTCGGGTTCAGGCTAAACCTGGCGGGTGCGGGCGGAAGCGGGAGCGTTGACGTCCGGAGGTGTGTGTGTGGCAGCTAAAGTCCACGCCTACACTATCGAGCGTGTATGAACTGTGATTACTTTTATATTGCTGATTAGCTGTTTGGCATTTCACTCTCTGACTGAAGGCAGTCGACCAATCGCGACAGACTGTCATCGGTCCAATCAGCGCAGATTAGCTTCGCGCTAAGGAGGGGTTTTGGAACAAATGAATCACTGGACGATTCATACAGGAGTCGCTGGGATAATTAGGTAAAAATAAATGCAGATTATAAGACCATGAAAGTGTTTTTTGACCTTGCATGCATATTAGACTGTTGTTGGAGACCCTTACAACCAAGATATGACCCTATTTCATGTATAATATGGGCTCTTTAAACAACTGCACACCTTATAATATTCATCAGCCAAGCAGAATCAAGCATTCATCAGCCCTGTAATATAAGTTAGGTTTATGTTTACTAGGTTAGAATTAATGATTGCCAAGTGTTTACCAAGTTAGAAAATGTATTTTCATCTACCATTGTTCAGATAAACTTTTTTTCATACAAGTCTCAAACTACCTCAAATACGTATATAAACCCATTGTTTTCTGACTTTTCTTTCTTTTATTTATTTGCCATTTTCATCTTTCATTTCTGGTACAATGATTAAAACAGGGTGATGGAAGACATCATGCTTGTGACAGCAGTGATTGACTGAAGCATTTCTGCCATCCCACACGGTAAAGCTCTGAGTCTGGCATCTTGGCATTGGGATTTTGAAGACTTCAGAAGCCACACACATGCAGATGTGCAAATGTTCATGTCTGCCTGCTGGCAAAATCTTGTGCCGCTTGTACTGCTTCAATAATAAAGTTGGTATATATACAAACAAACTATAAACAAATGATTTGGGTCTAGAAATTACAACTGAAGTGATGTAAGTCAGGGATTAATTGCATAAAAGGCTGCAATTAAAAGTTTACTGTTGTGGCACAGTGTTGTTTTATTCAGTGTTAAAAATCTGTCTTGCAGTATTAAAATCGTTAAATCTTTATTAGTTAATAAAGTTAACTGCCTAATAAAGTTAATGTTAATAAATAATATTAGGTAGTTAACTAATAAATATTTAACGATTTCAATATGGCAAGACATGTTTATTTTTTTCAATGTAGTATTTTGCTCTTTTTGGGTTTCATTTATGTTCATTAGCCAAAATTCTAACTATTAACAAAAGTGCAATATTGTCTCAATTTTACTAAAATAACCATGGTGTACACCATATATAAGAATATACACAAATATACTTTTTAGAAACAATAAGTCCTGTATGAAACTGAATTGACTTATAAATCCTGCATCATTCACTTTGTTTGAATTTGAAACAATACTGTGGTCTGATATTTACTGTAATCTATGTCAATTGCTGATTTGACTCTTGCATAAAAAAATAATAGTAAAATCATCCATTCCTGCTTTGAAATGCTCTCAATTTGCTCAAGTAATAAGAAACAATGAATTTATAGCTGTTTCTCTTGCTATTATTGAAAGAATGTAGGAAGGGCTGTTTTATGAGACATGCTGAAATAATTATCAAGCAAGAGCTGCCAAATTTAGGAGGGAAACTAATGCAGAAAGCTGTAAATCTTTACATTGTTTTGCATATTATTGACTCTTCATAAAATGTGAACATTTTGAAAGACTTGAGAGCTATTTCCACATTTATGTTTAAATAATGGCTTGCATGAAACTACTTAAACTGGTGGGATGATCTGACTTTAAAATAAAGAAAAAGGAAAATATTCTACCTGGCATTTTAATACCCTAATAATGAAACATCTTGTTTGTATGTGTCTTATATATGATTGTTTTTTCCACCCCCTCAGGATTACAGTACATGAAAATACACTGCTGTTTCTCAAATGAGCCTTGAGAATTAAACCAGTGAAGGTATACTGGCAATCGACGAAATATAAGAATTATTCCACTGTATTTGCAAAGGAATGTCAGCGAAATCCCTCAGTTGTAGAACAGATAATCCAGGATTGCTTTTACGGAGGACGCTGATGCTCAAATTCTAGCAGCCGAATGACTGAGCAATAGAACTGTATTTTACCTTTTATGCAACTATGTTTCTTTGTTGTGATCCTTTTATCTGATCTAAATAAGATCCTTTCATTAAAACATCCCAAACAGTATATGTAGGCTGTGTTGTATTGATTAGGTTTTACACAAATCCCTAATTCTTTCACAGAAGTCCAAATACAAATCCTGTTGCCATTCCTTGTAATCTAAGACCCAGCATGACGTGTCACATGATCTAGTCTCAATAAAGCTTAAATCGGTTTAAAAAAAAAGATAAATATAAACAATCTAGATCGGAAACTCTAATTACCTCAAACAAAACTGCAAACATAGCAGGAGGTTGAACTTTCATTATATATATTCATTATTTTGGACCCTTAGGTTTAAACAAACTATAAAAAGAGAGTACAAAGGTAGCTCTGCTTTATCTTCCATCTCTATCTATCTGAATTAAATGTTAGACAAAGAAAAATATATTTAAAATCTACCATTTAAAAGTACTATCAAATAAAATTATACTTTGCCTCCTGTTTCAGGACTACTGACTAATAACAATATGTTTTTTTTTTACATAACAATTGCCAAATAAAAGTATATTTATTACCCTGGGGGGAGGGAGTTGGGGGGGGGGTCGCTTGATGATTTCCAAAAGTCAAATACATTTTATTATACTATTAGAATTATCATATTCTATCCATAACCCACAGAAGATAAAAATAGAAGTTAATAGTTTATAGTGTAAAAATAGCAACAGTCAGCCTTTAATTTTTTTGCCATAGAATTGGTCTGCTTACATTAGATTAACAACACAGCAATAACATCACCTGCAGCAGGTGTGGTTAATATTAAATTAAACTAATTAATAAATGACTATAAAAATTATATGGTTGTTAGACTCTTGAACTTTTTTTCTGTTGTTAACATCCTCATGTTTATTTAGGCCTATTGTTGTATGCGCAATGTTTGGATATATAACCAGAAAATAGTGGGGAGTCACTGGCATTGTTATTTTGGGGGTCGCGTGCTGAAAAGTTTGGGAACCCCTGCTTTACAGCACAATTAGCAAATTAACAGTAAAGGTTTGTGTCTTGTTTCAGAACTATATTATTTTTTTATCTTTATACAAAACTTTTAGCAAATAAACATGTTTGCTTTTCTACACTTGTAGCAAATAAGATACATATATTGACTCTTTCATGGAATACATTTTGTCCTTTATACACCGCTATTAGTAAATTGTATTTTTTTAAATCCCACAATCTAGAGTTCTGTCGGCAAATAGAAATATTTCTTATTTCTTTGCCTTTTTTTCTACAGTGCTTAGTTAGTTTTTTCCATCTTTTTAGATTACTTTACAGCACTATTAGCAAGTAAAAAGTAAAAGTTTTGCGTCTTGTTTCAGAACTATTGTTTTTTTTTTATTTTATAGATCTTTATACAGCACTATTAGCAAATAAACATGTTTGTGTTTTTCTACACTATAAGCAAATCCAAATACACACTGCTTTTTAGTACACTCTCAGAAATAAAGGTACAAAATCTGTCACTAGGGTGGTTCCTTTTTAAAAAGTACACTTTTGTACCATACTGGTGGACATTAGTATCTTCAGGGTAGACTTTTGTATCTTTAAGGTTCACTTTTGTACTTTTAAGGTTGACTTTTGCCCCTTTAAGTTACTGTGAGGTATTTGTACTTTTTAGGTATCAATAAGTACCTTTTAAAGAACGGATAGGAAAATGTAACTTTTAAAAAGGTACCGCTAGTGATAGATTCCGTACCATTATTTCTGAGAGTGTAGGGCTGCACAACTCTGGCTTTAAGGAGGAGAATCATGCTTTTTTTGCTTAAAATAAGGATCACGATTTTCTCATGATTCTGATGTCAAATAAAGGTTAATAAGAGCAGGCTATTATTATTGTTATTTCTCAAATATATAGTAAAACAACAATAATAATAATATGTGCAGGTCTATTTTTAGTCAATATGCAAAATTTTACATAGACTTGGAATGGTAGACTTGAATAAAACTTTAATAACTTGAATAAAACTGAAAACTTTATATTTGTCCTGGTTGTTAATGTACATTAAAGTGATTATAAAAATTTGTCCCATACTTGAGCTCATTTGTCCTATTTTGACTGCTATGTCATCATAAATTATGAAAATAACTCATAAGGATTTAAAACCAAGCAAAATCTGACAGAAGTGAAGTCATCTTTCACTACTGACCTACTGTAATGTTGTTAAATAATGAATACAGGTTACAAGTAACTTTTATTCTAAATCCTGAACCTTATTCGTGAATAAAAAAGTGGCGAATAAAAAGAAGTGAAGCACCCAAAGGTAATTCTGAAACATATTAGTGTTCATTTTAATACTAATTATTTTAATACTAATTAGGTTATTGCTGTTAACAATGAATTTACAAATGT
The DNA here is from genome assembly GCF_052040795.2 of Danio rerio. Lineage (NCBI taxonomy): Eukaryota > Metazoa > Chordata > Actinopteri > Cypriniformes > Danionidae > Danio > Danio rerio. Next base: position 40,414,885 of record NC_141034.1, read on the forward strand.
ACTATTTTACAAGAGAAAATACAAAAATTAGGAAAAATATTAAAATATTATTATTATGTTTTATTTATTATTATTTAAATGGCCAAATTTACACTGAGAAAAGTTAAATGTACTAGCCAGTTTTTTATTTTCCTAACAAATAACAATAGACCACAATATTTCATTTAAAACTTTAACAGATACATTTTTTTCTAATGATATGAAATTATAATTTTGTTATTATTTATTTATTTTAAATAATTAGTAAATGTTTTTGGTACTTTAAAATTATGGGTATGATGCCCACCTGACAAGCTAATTCAGAAAAAAAACAATGTCAAAAGAAAATGAATAACTGCAAAAAAGTAAAATTTTTGAGAAAAAAGATCCACCCCTTTCACCAGGCTGCCTATACGGGCCTGCAACTACTCACTTATTAGACCATTATTTTACTGGTAAAATTAGACATGTCAATATTCCCTTGCATTATATTCAACGGATATAGTAGGTGTCCATGTTGCAGAGTAATGTATATAAAACAATTTGAAGACTTGTGCGACCGCCTTTTGTTTCTCTCCTGAACTTGAAAATATAATTGGCTGAATTTTGAGATGTTGGATTAAGATCGTGTGGGCGGTCAAATCAAGATCAGGATCCTTTTCCGATCAATCATGCAGCCCTATTGCTTAGTACAGCACTATTAGCAAATAATTTTTTTTAAATTCCCTAATTCTACAACCCTATAAGCAAACTACATTTTTTTTGCCTTTCTTTCTATGGCCCAGTTTTGTTTTGTTTTCTTCATCTTTTTACAGAACTATTAACAAATACAAAATGTTTTTCTAGCCATTCTAATTATCTAAAGTGTCATTTTAAAACAAATTGGAATTTAATTTGGTCTCTCTCACCTCACACTAGATCTGCTGCCATAATTACCTCATACAGAATTGTAATTAAAAAAAAAGAAAAAAGCAAGAGGTCGAACTTTCATATAAATGTATTTATGTATTGATCTTAATAATTTCAGCCCCAGAGGGTTAAACAAACTCCAAAGTGGAAGCAGAAGGGTAGCTCTGTTTTTTTCCAGCTTTACTGGGATTTGGCTCAATTGGTATAGAGGTGCGCTGCTAAAAGAGAGAGCTGGGGAAAACAGCCTCGGGCAGCGAGATGAGGATTTGACCTGCTCTTGCAGCCCGGCGGAGAAAGACACAGAGAGAGACAGAGACAGAAAAAAAAGCCTGCTTTCCCACACTCTCCAGGCTGTCTGTTTTTAAGGCTGGATATACAGCGATGCCCCTATAGGTGTGTGCATTTCCAACACACTGCCGGGCAATAAGTGCGTGAGGTGTTGAACAATCCAAACCCTGTGCTGCGGAGTCCACCTCAAGGCTCAGCTTACAGACGCAAAATTAAACAAATAATAATAATTAAGAAAAAGCTCAGAGTCGCTGCGCAGCGAGGCCTCACACGTTCAGTCCAGTCACGCAATGCAGCTGGACGTGGCCCTGGATGAGTTATTATGAGCCAACACTACTGTATCTGTGTTTGTTGCTGGAAGTTCAGAAGAGCGACTGACTTATATCCGGCTCCTTTGAACTTTATTCACTAGTGTGTTTTCAATTGATACTTTAGGTAGAAGTTGTGAAAATAAACATTTGAGTCATTTTCGGGAACATTTTAAACAGCTTTTAACCTATTCTGTCCATTGCAAGCAGTTTTAAACATGTCGAAATTACTCTTTTGTTAAATGTAATGCTAATTATTATAATGTTGTTGTGTCCGATTATTTTAATCAATGTGGGAAAAACAGTATTTCACTCCTAAATTTATCATTTATTTAAACAGCAATTTGTTCTAATTTAATTGAGCCTCTTTCACCAGAAGCATATGAAAAATCAGACTTTGCCTCTTTTTCCAGCACTATTAGCACAAGAAATGCTACTTTACTTTTAATCTATTCAAGTATTTTTACTATACAATATACACTGAAAAAAATTATGTCTGCAAAATAAAATGTTTACAACCACCTAACCTGCAGTGCAGCTTCACACGTCAAGTTTCGCTAAACATCATCTTTTTTTTCTCCATTAATTATTGACCTTCTCTACCTTTCAATTTACTGGTGTTTGTGGAGGAGAGTTTTGCTCTACTTTGGTTGTGATCATTTGATCGGTGAAGACCGGTGAAGTATTTGAACTGGAAGAAGAGGAAGATGCAAATCCCTATGCCATACAAGTCAATCATTAACTTGACGTACAATCATACAAACATTAATTGAGCCTCTTTCTCCAGAAGTATACATACAAATCTGATTTTGCCTCTTTTTCTAACACTAGTACAAAAACAAATCTTATTTTACTTTTAAAGTATTTATGTATTTTACGTATTGCTTTCACTAACACTATCACTATATATTTCTTCAATTTGACTTTTTTGTTTTTAATTAACAAACTAAAAATCTTACTCTTTTATATTTCATTTAAAAGCTCAAAAAACACAGCTTTTCAAAAGAAACAGTGCAGTTTTACACGTCAAGTTCCGTCAAACATCATCTTTTTTTTTCTCCATGTATTCTCGACCTCCCCTACCTTTCTATTTTCTGGTGTTTTTGGAGGAGAGTTCTGCTCTACTATGGTTATGATAATTTGATCGGTGAAGACACAGATATTTGAACTGGAAGAACAGGAAGATGCAAATCCTCCCATAAATCCCTATGCCATACAAGCCTCAGCCGACGGTGCAGTTTAATATCTGCAGCCATGATTAAAAAGAGAAGGTGAAGCTCCATTGTAGTAATAAGAAGGATGAATGTGCAACACAGGGGCTGGGGGGAGGTTTCTTTTTTTCTTTTCTTTTTTTTTTTTTTTTGATGACCTTTCATCTTCCCATGTCTGTGATTATAATTCAGAGGATATGAAATCTGACAAGGAACTTTTGTTGTTCCTCTAGGCTCCAAATAATTTCGAATATTGATTCACATTGAGGCATTTTAAAGGGTCACCTGAAAGCATTGTGCGTTCTCAGCGCAATACAAAACACTGCAAGTTTTGCATATAAACAACACACATATATATATATATATATATATATATATATATATATATATATATATATATATATATATATATATATATATATATATATATATTTATATATATACATACACATACAAATAAGAAATATTATTTAATAGGTTTCTTATGATTTTATTTGATCAGCCAACAATATACTATTTAAAATGACAAGAATTAACAATTTCGGCTTTATTTTTCTGCTGTTTGAGGCTTATGATCATAATAATCTAGCCACAGCTCAGGAACTAACTACTTTGATGAACCATTGTAATATGACAACCGACATGTCAAATTAAAGGACCTATTAGATTTTAATGTGATTAATCACTGTAGACCTACACTGAAAAAAATGATTATTTGCAAACTGTTGCAAATGATTTATATGGGCTGAATTTAAACAAGCAAACTAAGTTAAACATTACTAATTTTTATTTGTTTCAGCCCATATAAATAGTTTCCAACCACTTACTTTAAAAAAAAATGAGTAAATCCAGTGAATCCTTTTTTTTTTAGTGTACCAAAGGAGCAAGTGTTGGGCCCACTAGTGTAAAAACAGCAAAATAGCACAAAAAATACTATTTTAATATTTAAGTGTATCCATTTTTAATAAACTGAAGCATATTGAACCTATAATACATGTTTATAAAAATATTTACTTAGATTAAAAAAAATAAGTTTGCAAGTTGTAAAGTATTGCAAATGAAAGTGCAAGTGTGTTGTAAAAAAAAATTAGACGAAACAAAGTAAATGAAATAAAATACAAATAAGCAAAAAAATAAATGACAAGGGCACAGATTGGACACTTGTGGCATTATATGACTTAAGACTTTAACCCTTTAACTGCCCCACAAAAAAAAATTTTTGGATTGCATTTCTTAACTCCTATTGCTGCTAGATAAAACACTCAATGCATTTTTTCCCCACCAAAACATCCCATAATTTCTAAAATATCAGCCTCAACCAAATAGTTGATATGTCATGGTAATAAAACTAAATAAAACTCTCTTTATTGCATTTAGTTAGTCGTAATATTTTGTCCCTCACTTGTTGATATTGTATGTTTGCTTATGTGTTTAATTCAAAAATAATGTTACTCTCCTCCCCCTTAATTGACCATCTTTTAGATTGTTGTTGTGTATTTATTATCGTTTTCAGCCATTTGTCATGTATAAATTATACAGAGCTGAATGAAATGTGGAGTTTTTTCCCCGTAGTTGTGAATTGTATCATGTTTAATGGGGTTTACAGTATGCATTGGCCATGATTTATACGTATAGGCTCGTCTTTGCTCTTACATTAACTAAATATACAATAGCACTATTCGTGGGGCTCTCCAAGAAACACAGGGCCCTAAGTGACTGCCTATATTGCACACTTGAAAATTTGACAGTTTATGATTTATAGTTTTGTGTTTGATTGAATAAAACATTTTTTACAGAACAGTTTAGGATGAAAATGTTGTCATGTAGATTTTTTGCATAAAACAAAAAAGGTGGGATGTTTTTAGACATGTATGTTTAGGATTAAACAACACAGTACCAATGATCCAACTTCTGTCAGCTGTTTAACATCCAGATGCATCCACATTAAAATATATGGTAAAATATACCTTTTTAAAATTGTCCTACAAACTGAAAATGTAGTAAATCAAAGTGAATTTATTTATCCTCAAGTCTTGAGTATCAAATGAATTCACAAATGATAAAATAATAACAAATGCAAAAAATTATTACAAAAACTAAAGAAGTTGCGGACTCTGGTGCTGTCACTGCAGTGCACTTCTTTCACTTTCAGAGAGCGTCTAGACTCAGTCTTAACCACCATTCAGTTCAATTCAATAGGACATTAAGACATGGATGAGTCTGTGGGTCGATAGTGTCAGCAGAACTATAGCAAACTCTCTAATGGAAACCAAATTGGGTAGCTGTTTTATAGCAGCGCAGCAGTGGCAGACGCACCCAGGTTGAGGCCAATAGACTAAGGTCACGCAGGTCAGAGATCAGAGCATTCTCCTATCATAAGACAGACGTCAGATTTACAATTAGACAGGCAAGTACGAGGCACACATATTCACACACACACACATGCACGCACACATTTGTTTTTGTGAATTGTGGGGATATTACATATGTTCCCATTGTTTTTATACTGTACAAACTGTATTTTCTATTGCCCTAAACCCACCCTACCACTAAACCCAACCCTCATGCAGGAAACTGTGTGCAATGTGCAGTTTTACTTTCTGAAAAAACTCATTCTGTGAGATTTATATGCTTTTTGAGAAATGAGGAAATCAGTACTGTCCTCACATTTCACCACCATTTTGTAATACCTGTACAATACCTATGGCATTATACAGATATGTGTCCTGATATATCACAAAAACACATACTGTACATACACACACATACACACAATAAAATCACATGCAAAAACAGGTTTAAGGTTTAGGTTTTTAGAGGTTTCTAACACACAGTAACATTTTACTCTTCAAACCTTATTGCTCTGACAAACCTTTGAGTTATATTTCAGGGTTCTTTATGTTGAAAATTTTCTGTTTAAAATTCTTTATTACCCGCCTTTTTGTTTTTCAAAACTGTCACTGACCAAACACCTCATTCCTGATTTTCTGGAGCTAGTACACTATAAAAAAGGGTTGTTTACAAACACTAACAACAGTATTTAGGACCATATCATTCTGAAGAAACCTTTAGGATGAAACATTGTTTAGAGTAAAATAAATGTAAAATAACAACATTTATGGAGCACAAGCATCAACAACACATGCTGTTAACACTCCCTGAACAGGTAAATGGTTTCCTTTCTTAAAATGTCTACATATTTTTACTTTCAAAATTGCCCCTACCAAATGTCCACCACTCCAAAAAAAAGTGAAAGCTCTTACTTGGTTTATCACTACAATTTGTTACATTTTTTAAAAACGGTAAATGACAAAAATTATAAAATATCCATTAATTTAATCTTCATAATTATAATTGCTTTCACACAAATGGAAAAGACACTGTCTTAAATGAAACTCAATTTTATATTAAAGAAGATGTGATTTCCATAAAGGCTTGAACGAGAGAAACTGGCACTAAAAGTACAATATACACCATAAATAGTGTAATCCTTTCCTAAAACTGTATGTTAAAGGATAGTTCACCCAAAAATGAAAATATACAGACTATTTACCCTCCCACAAGTGGTTCCAAACCATTATGACTTTCTTACTTCTGTTTAACAAAAAGAAGATATTCTGAAGAAAGCTGAAAACCTGTAACCATTGAATTCCACAGCAGGACAAAAATTAATACAACGGAAGTCAGGGGATACAGGTTTTAAGCTTTCTTTAAAATATCTTCTTTTGTGTTCAACAGAAGAAAGGTTTGGAACAAGAAAGGTGACTAAACAATAACAGAATTTACATTTTTGGATGAACTAACCCTTTAAATTAAACATGTTTATTTGTTTATGACGGTTTATGTGCATTAAAAGACCAAAGAAAAATGTATAACATAACATACGAGTAGTGCCAGACGAAATCTGCGGGCATTTTTGCTATTTCTGCTGAGAATTTTGTTAAAAATTTGTGGATTTATGCGGAATGGTTTTGGGAGAATCATTACTAAAAACTTAATATATGTAGAAAATAATATAATAATATGATAAATAAATAATAATAAATAATAAAATAATATAATAAATAAAAATAATAATAATAATATAAAAAAATACATTTAATGTTTACAATGCAAATCCAAATAGATCAACTTTATTTGGTAAACAAAACCAGTCTCATATAATTTATCTTGTAAAAGACAGAAAATATTATTTTACAAACTGTTTTGTAAAATAATAATTTGAAAATTTTTATATTAATCAATAATATTAATTAAATAATTTAAAAACTGAATAAATACAAATTTACACACATTTACAGAATTAATGATTGGCTAAAAATCTGTGGAAATCTGCGGAATTCTGCACGCGCATATTCCGTGTGGGCCTACATATGAGATATATAACATACCATCATTTTGGTTTTGCAGGATCCTCTCAAGTCAGTTTTACTGCCAAGTTTTTACATTTGTATGTATGTGTGTGCATGTGAAATGACTTCCTGTCACTTATGTCAATAAAAAGCTGTGTGTCTGTTCTGGGATATGCGAGGAAATTAGGCTCTTGAAGTGCATGGCATGAATCAGCAGTCTAGTCTCAGAGTCACAGTGGCGGACGAAAGCAAAGGCTTAATAATATAAAGCATGTGAAGGCCGTCCCTCTTCTGTCACCAGTTACAGTTAAATGTCACTCTGACATTCCCACATCTAACACAACACTACCTTGGACTTTCCAGGTGCGGCCAAGCCTTTTTGTTGTGTTATTTTGAAAGATCATTTGCAATGCCTTCCCTTTAAACAAATATTTTAACATTTTAAAATATTAAATGCAAATAAAGGGGGGGATTTTTATGGTTCATATAACATTGGTCAAAGTGAAATGTCAAAATATGGGTGAGATTATGTTTCATCATTCAGTGCAACAGAAAAGAAAAATACAATGTTTAATGTCACCTGTACTTAGTAAAATATAGAAAAGATTAAGTGATCATAAATATTAGATTTTAGATTATTAAAAATCTCTCTGATGATTATTATGAATGTGACTTTTTATTGAAGATTATTTTCCTAAATACAGAAAAAAAAAAACTTTCCTGACATGATTTTTAAGTTAAGTTAAATTAAATTGGACATGCAGTAAAATGTTTTTAAACAAATTATAGCTGTAAATGTTATTATTTTGCTGCTTGAAAACCCTTTTTGTTTTTGACCCATATATTAAAGGTTTGTTTTGTCTTTAATATAAAAAATATATAAATATTTATATGGTTTGAAAATTTAAAAAAGTTTTACCTAGAGCTTGGTAAACATTTGTAACAACTTTAATGGTTAAAGATCTAGAAAAAAAAGAAGCTGCTAACATAAAACCTAAATCTCCAGGCTGACGTTATGATTCCTGATTACAATCTACTCCAATTCCACCCTTTGTTGGGCTTTTGTGTGCTTCAAAACCAAGTAAGCTACTTAAGAAAACAGCCCTCGCTGGGTCAACTGAGCTCACAGACAGTGTTTAATTACAGTGTGAGATTCTAATGGAGCTTTTAATCTTTAGAGCTTTGTGTTTAGAAATGTACAGTGCTTTCTTGACACTTACAATATCAGTGTTGCAGCTTTGAGAAATGTTCAAATACTTCTATAATACGCACTTATACGCATCATTTGTGTTTCATTCTGCTCAACACTCCAGCTGTCATTGTTGCTGCCCCCTGGAGAGAGTGACTATGAAGTACCTAAATTGGTAATGACAGACGAACAGAAACACAAACAAAGTGTACATTTACATCATGGAGTTTTTGCTTTGGTGCTTTTAATATGTTTTGTTACATTAATGCAGCAAAGAGAAAGTTTCTAGAGCTATTTTGATTGTACAGTTCCCATTTAACCTTCTGATACCTTGTGTCATGGTCAAAAATATTTTTTATTAAGTAAAGTCAAAATATACAGTAGATTAAAGTTCAGTAGATTAACATTTGGCATTGAATTGTATGGTTTACTTTATAAAACATAAACATAAATTGTACTAAATAGCATAAAGTACACTTTAAAAAACTAGCATGTTTCAACCAAAATTTGGGTCAATAAACTCTACTGCTGGTTTATTTTTTCATAATATTTTTAACGATAAACTTTACCAGTGGTCACATTTTCTTTTGGAATTTGGGGCATTTTTTTTAAATATACTAAATAATTATGCAAATCTAAAATCTATTTACAGTATTAAATGTCAACCATTTTTAAGCACATTTAGAATGAATAAACGTTGTTGCGCTCGATAGGATTTAATAAAGTTCGTTTGTCATTTGTTTTCAGTGCAGCCATTTTTGTGTGTACTAAAAAGGCTTTTGAATGAAAAAGTGTATCCTAAAAATACAAAAATATCCACAAAAAAATAATAATAATAATACAGCAGCATTACTGAACTAAAATGTAGTATTTTAAATTTAATTTGAATTTTAAGAAATATATTTGTGTCCACCATCCAAACAAAACCAGAAAATTGCAAGTTTTTTAGCACTTGGTATCTGAACACATTAATATTTATGCAGCAGTTATGATAAATTATATTATGAAATATGAAAATGCATTGCATTATTTGTTTGCAAATTTTTTTTTTGGGGGGGGGGCACGTCTATCGTTTTTGTTTGGTCAACCACTTATTAAACATGAAACTTGTGACTTAAATTGTTGAAATTATGAAAATCATAAAGCTTAAGAGTGCAGACTTAAGTGTGACCTATTTTAAAGAACACTCTTATTAGATAAAAAAAAGGACAAACATATTTTATGGTTTCATATTTGATGAATTTCTAAAACATTACATTCTAAAACTGTGCCAAAACAAGTTAAGCAAATCGTCTAAATAAGTTGCATTATTTGTTTTAATGGCATTACAATTTATTTTTTTTTACATGGCAAGTGCTGAAACCTATACCAAGTTTTGCAATATTTTAAATAATAATAATAAAAACAATAGCAACAACAACAACAAAAATAACAACAACAACAACAATAATAATAATAATAATAATAATAATAATATTTTTAAGTATTTAGCCCCTGAAAAAAATTGAAAACAGTGACTCAAGTATAAATTAAATATATTATGTACTCAAATATTATTATTTTTTTGTCATTTTTTCACCACATATTTATTGTGGACAGCCAAATCACTTGAAGCTGTAAACATATGAGCCGGTTGCTAGAGTTATCGCAGTTATCTTCAGCACAAACCCATGAAATCTTGACAAAAATTAAGAGATGCATCTAAATGATGATGTACTGCTCTCTCCCTATCTGACCATCTCTTTCAACTCCCTCATAAGCAGCTGAGAGCAGCAGATATGAGGCCAGCTGAACGCCGGCCGGCCGTCCAGAAATGCTTTCCTTCACAACAATGAATAAAGAAGTCAAGGTGAAATTCCCAGAGAAGCTGTAACTTTTCAACATGCAGTTGTATAGTCAGATAGATTTACACGCTTCCGTGACTGACTAACAAGGTCAAGAGCAGGAGGCTAATAAAAATGGGGCTGAAAAAAAAAGAGGAGAAGAAGAGAGAAACAGAACTCTTCTCTCGCCTCCATCCGTCGCTTGCCATCCACTGTATTAAGCAGAAAATCGCAAGATCCAAAACGTTAAGAGTTAAAACCACTGTGCGATTGCATGCAGATGAAAGGAAAAATCTTGGTAATCGCACAAAGAAAACAGAAAACACGGTTGCATGCAAACTCCGAGGACACTCTAAATCCGGCGAATCTTTTTCTTTCGGCCTCCTCGCTTTCTATTTTCTCTCACACGCTGACCTGCGGCTTCCGATGTCACAGACACATTAAAGGCGAGTTTATTATCAGGCCGGAGAAAGACAACACACTCAGTGCCTGAATTATGACGACAGTTGGAAATCCGTTGTCTCAAGCATGAAGCCAAATGGACTGTATTTCTTCTCTCTGTAAAAACATACATCACCGAGGGCTGAAGGGCAGACTCTCAGTAGGTAAGCGTTCTGTAGTCGTGGCCCTCACTTAACCAGCACTGGGGGCCAGATCACTCTGATAAAGCAACTATTTAACCCCGACTTGAACTCCCACTGAAAATACAGCCCTCATATGGCACTATCTCACAGAGGTCGAGAATAAAACAGCGACGGGAAAGAAAATATCACGTGCGTCCGATGAGCCAGGGAAAGCAAACATTTGCTCAAATTCATAAGCTTGTTATTTGGGTTTGCCTAAGATCTTATCACCTATCCTGATCCTAAACACTTACAGATAGTAAATATTGTCTTGGAGGGGGGACTTCTCAAACGTCTCATTTTTGTCACCCGATTTATCAGTCAACTGTCTATGCATTATTGTGGATATCAAAATTAACTGCACAGTCAAAATTTGATGATTTTTTTAAAGAGAGAATTGGAAATGTTTAATCTCACAACTTGCAAGAATTAAATTCAGTGCAAGAAATAGTTATCAGAAATAATTATAAGAAGATTTTTAACTGAAGTTTGTATTTTGCTATTTCAATATATTAAAATGAGTAAATTAAGTTGGAATCTTGCAATTCTGAGGTAAGAAACTCTCAGAACTCCCAGTTGTAAGATAAAAAGACAACCTTGCAAGACCACCTAAATAAAATAAAAATTGAAAAAACCTGAAATAAAAATTATTAAAACCTCTTAGAATTTTTTTTCATGTTTCTCAAATTATGTTTAACAGAGGAAGGAAAGTTTCAAAGTATGTCTGATAATATTTTTTCTTCTTGAGAAAGTCTTTTTTGTTTTATTTCAGCAAGAATAAAAGCTGTTTTTAATTTTTTTTTTAAACATTTTAAGGTCAAAGTTATTAGCCTCTTCAAGCAATAATATTTTTTGACAGTCTACAGAACAAACGATCATTATACAATAACTTCCCTTATTAACCTATCCTGCCTAGTTAACCTAATTAACCTAGTCAAGCCTTTAAATGTCACTTTAAGCTGTATGTGTCTTGAAAAATATCTAGTCAAATATTATTTACTGTCATCATGGTAAAGTTAAAGTAAATCAGTTATTAGAATTGAGTTTTTAAAACTATTATGTTTAGAAATGTGTTGAAAAATCTTTTTTCCATTAAACAGAAATTGGTGGAAAAATAAACAGGGGGCTAATTATTCTGACTTTAACTATGAATGTGAAATTGAAAAATAAATTGCAATCCTGAGAAAATGTCAGAACTTCAAGTGTCATATTTCAAATTTCCAAGACAAATGTTGAACTTGTTTTTCGTGAAATAAAGTTGACAAGTGGGATTGCCTTTAATCAAATAAAAGAACCAGACTTCTATTTTACAACAATTTACCTGGAAAATATTGCAGCCAACTTAATGTCAAAAGACAAGTATTTATTAAAAATACTTCTAGCAACCAGTAAGAAAACTGTGACTCAAAAGTGGCTACAACTCAAACCCCCTACAGAATGTCAATGGATGGATTCAAAACATCAAACATGGAGAGGATGACTTTTTTTAAGACTACAAACAGACAAATACCAGCAAAATTGGGAAAAATTAATTGTACTTATGCCTTTACACAGTTTAAACTGATCTTTATATGTTTTTGTTAATGTGACCTGTCAGTAAATATGTGACCATTCAACTGTTATTGAAGTTTCGATGTGTTATTATTCTTATTTTTATTTGTTTATTATTAAATAAATAAATAAAAGTATACAAAAACAACCAGAATTATGAAACATTTGGAAGTCTGAGAAAAAGTTATGAAATGTGAGATATAAACTTAATTAATTATTTAAATTATTTCATTATTATTAATTAATTTAATCAGTTTGAATTTGAATTTATAGATAAATAATTCATTTCACAAACTTATTAGTTTGCAGTTTGTTATTTTACAGATGCAGAATAGCAACAAATAGCATTTACTGGGCAACAATTCTGGACTTAAACTGTTTATCGCATCTCTAAACTTAGAATTGTGAATAAGGAGACAGTCATTTTAAATATTATTAAAATAATAATAAACTTCCATAGAGTTTCTGATAATAAAAAAATGCATAAATGCATAATGTGAACACACATTTATGAATAAATTATCCTGTCTGGATAGACACATCTAAAAGTCTCCTCCAGACAGCTGTCAATCAGGCGTCTGTCACTGGTAAGTTTCCCAGCGTTGGGCTGTGTGCTGGCATCCCTGCACTGTTTTCAGATAAACAGTTCCTATTACACTGCAAACAGTTCCCGCTGCCCTCCCCTCCCCTCCCCCTCCCAAAACACAGTCATAATTCAAAACAAATGATTCCAGGCTTTGATGAGAGCACTTTTATGGGTCACGGAGAGTGAACCTCCCTACCGACATCTGTTTGATTTTATCTACTTGAACTTTATCCTCAGCTGGAGATTTATCGGCCTGCGCTGGACCGAGCCTGTTAAAGTCGCCGGAACAGACGGGGGCCGGGGGTGATCGCCAATGACTGAGCAAGTAAACCAGTGGAGAAGAGCAAGTGGGTGAATTAATTATCTGCAATGAGGGAACGGGTAATTAGTGTGTGCGAGAGTGAGCCAGAGGATAGAGGATGAGAGGAATAATAAAAAGATGTCATAAGGCTTTCACTTGAATAATTGGGGTATATATAGGTTTATGAAATAAATGTATGTATTTCATAATATTTATGTACTGTAATGTTTAAATATTTGGAGCTGGTAAGATTTTTTAGGATTGAAGTGCTGTATTTATATTAAAACAAAAATAGTAAATATTTTAATAAAATATTATTTATATTATATATTTACTCTTTTATAAAATAAAATAAAAACAGTACTAAATAAAATATATTTCTGAAAATAAACATTACATATTTTGTATGCTTAAAGGGGTGACCTTTGTAAGTAAATAATTATTAATTTATTTTATTTATTTATTTATTTGGAGATAAATATTAATATTTATTTAATATATTATTTAAAGGTTTAGCATAGGACCTTGAATCAGGAATCAAACTCGGGTCACCGTGAGCATCAGATTGTAAATATCGACACACTAACCACTACAGTATTGGCACACTAAATATATATATATATATATATATATATATATATATATATATATATATATATATATATATATATATATATATATATATATATATATATATATATAATAAAATAAGGATATATTTAAAGTGAAAAATTCTTCTTAGTAAAACTTATATTCAAATCCCTAATAAAAAATAGGTGTGATCTTAATAAAAGTTAAGATCTTTCATCAGATTTTTAAAAGAACAGCATTCAATTGACAAAACACATTTCTAAAAAAAATAATAATAAAATAATAATAATAATAAATAATAAAAATAATGAGGATGATGATTATAGTTGATGTCTTTTACCAATTTGATGCATTCTTTGTACAAAAAAAACTTAACACCTGTCAAAACTTTATACTTAACACATAGCACAAAAAAAATGTAAAAAAGGTGTGTTTGAATAAAAGGTGTGTGTAAAATTCTCCATTCTGTTCACTGTGCTATTATCGTGTATCTCGTGTATGAGTTGTTCAGCTGCTGTACGTGTGGTTCAGGCAGCAGGTCAAAGCCCTGGTCAGAACGCTGAGATTCCCAGACTCTAAAGGGCCTATAACTCATTCCCAAGCCTGCCTTAGACCCAGTCTCCTCCTGGCTCTTTCCAGCTCTGAAATATCCTTTCAAAGGCCTGGCGCTGGAGACAGATACTGAGGTGTTTGAGATAAGGTTGGAGATGCATTAAGGGATTTTCCCTTTTAAAGTTGTCAAAGATTTTTTTTTCTTCTTTTCGCTTTCTGTCTCTCTCTGCAGCCCCTTTTCAGTCATACATTTTTTTCCCAGAGGCTTGTGAAAGGAAACTGAAAAAATAGGTGAGCCAAAAAAAGAGAGAGAAGCAGCATATTAAGCACGGGGGCTTAGGCTTGTGGTCACTTCACAGCTCATAAAGGATATGGAGGGAGACTGTGAAGAGCGCCCAAATGCTGAGACTTAAGGGACACGCTGAAGAAAAGCTCGGCTACATTTAAAAAGCACAAAGTATCGCTGGAAGCCAGGTCAGAGAAAACCTCTCCTCAGGTAGATCGCTGAGGCTCCAGCCGTACAGAAGAAGAAAACAAGAAATACAATCTGCAGCAAAGCGCACTTTTGTACTGAGTTATATTAGAGACTCTGGGGGGAAAGTCAGAGCGAAAGTCAACTTTGCAGACATTGCAAAAAAAAGAGATGAGTACTTCAGATGAACAGAAAAGAGAGTTTGTTGTACAGTCCTCATGATTTTAATTCTCTTTAGAAAATTAATCAAATGATTGTGCTTGTACATTAGCAACAACAGACTTATTACTAGGGACGTAACAATTCACCTGACTCACGATTTGATATGATTCTCGATACTAATGTCACAATTCACGATTTAGTCACGTATTTTAAACAAAATTATTAGAATATATTTTCTGCTAAAATCAAATTGCTATTTTAAAAACAAAAAAGAATTTACAAATTAAAGAAGACTTTAATAATATAAACAAAGTAAAACTGTGACTGTGCTGGCATTTTACATTTTAAAAAAATGAAATATCAGCATTTGTTTTTCGGCACACGCTGGGGTCATCCCACATTTACAATGTCTCCTGCTGATAAAAAAAAAAAAAAAACACTAGGGACTCACATGGTTGTTGTGAAGAGGAAAGCCTTTCCTAAACCATTGTGTACAGATTTGGTGGATAGTACCTCTGATCCAGGTGACTGGCCACTGGCATTTAAACTGATTTTAAAAATTTGTAATTATATAGGAGGATATAGAGACAGGAGTTGAACATGATTATGAAGGTGAATTATTAAGATTACTTAAATAATTAATTAGTATAACTGTCAGTGTTATACACTTCAGAAAGACAAAATCTTGAAGATTTTAAAATATTCAATAATAATAATAAGTAAATTATTCAAATATGCATAAACTAATACGAAAAGAAGAGAGTAAAATAATATAATGTCTGGTTCTGTAACAGAACTTTCTCTTTCAATCTTCACATATTTGTTATGAAAAAACTGATGCACCGTGCAGCGAAGCTGCAAATCATCCACTCAGCATGGTTTAGCTTATTAATAGTTTTTCTGCATGTAGACATCTGTGGGAGTAGTTTTTGTTGTTTTGTTAGTGTAAGTAAACTTTTTTGCAGTATTTGCAGTTTGTGATTGTCTGGCACACTTCACCGCTGTCATTATAGTCTGCTGCCTAACCTCTTGCTCACTGCTGAAGTGCAGGTAAAGTGAGTTTGCACCTGTAAACACAGCAACCCCTCAATTCTTGGTTTGAATATTCATATTTGAATCGATATTCTACCGTTCTCATGGTTAATCATTACACCCATGTATACTTATTATCGTATCAAATTTTCTTTTATCACATTATACTATGATGATCTTGATTTGAGCTGTAAAAAAAAGGTTAATTTAACAGGTATAATAACAAAAATACTTAGTGCTTAATGTTTAGAGTAAACAAATGTTTCAACCAACAACTAAACAACTAAACAGTGAGGAGAGATTTATAACTTTATTTGATAATATTAAAAATACAACTCAAAATGTTTTGTGTTTTTTTTAAACTCCAATTATGAAATGATTACAACTATTAAGCAAATTACAAATATGATCTTAACCCTTTTTTAAAATCTTTTTTTAATTATCTTTTCATTGAATATTTTTTATTTTGAATAAAGCCTGAGATCTACTCGACAAAAAAAGAAAATAAAATCAAAACAGCAATACTTCAATAATATGTACAAAATCAGGATTGAAACATGTACAGTGTTCTTACTGACACCATTTATTTTGGCTGTGGTCTATTCCAAACTATTGTTGTCCAGTAGATAGAGCCTCCAGGATAGATCAGCCGGAGCAAATGGATCCAGCCATATTTTCAGGATTTTTTTTCTTCTTCTTTTTTTTTTTTTTTTTTGAAGCAGCAGCAGTCAGAACAACTGATAAAATCCTTTTTGGGTTAATGGATAAAGAGAGTGATGAGTCGTCCAGCACGAGAAAAAGCAATGGGTTGGATTGGATCTAAGTTTCCATTAGATCTGATGGTAGGTCTTTTACCTTGGTCCAGAATAAAGCTATTTGGGGACATTCCCAGAACATATAAGTACTTTGTGTAGAGTTGTTACAGTGACAAAAGGGTCTGTTTTTTTTTTTTTTTGCATTAAAAAAAAATTTTTTTTTAAAAACCCTCAGGGTGTAGCCTTAAAAAATAATTTATAATGAATCATTTGGTGAGCTGGGTTTTTTGAAGTAACAAAACAGTTCTCCAGACAGTCTCCTAATCAATAATTGTATTGTGTTCTCTCTCCCAGAAGCCCTTAATTACAATACCTCTATAAAGTTTAATAACAATTTTTAATTATTCCTGATCTTTTCGAGTACACACGATATTATTATTATTAATATTATTAATGTGCATGTTCAGATATATTTAATTATTGAACATTTGCATATGGCTAAGCAACAATAATGAGTAAAACTTTTCTGGTGCATCTATTAAAAGTCAAACAAAACTCTGATGATTTGGATTGTTCATACAGAGAAGAAAAAAACGTTCCATACAAACAGAGCAGACTGCTAAAGAGAGATAGTCACTTCATGGTGATGTGAGATTAGAAGCTTTCAATCACATTTAAACGTTAACTGCTTTTGCTGTCAGGCTAAAAACAAGTTTACCAGTGCGTGCCAGGGCTGGTCACATTTCCACTGTCACTTCCGGGGCTTGGCATTATTCTGATCACTGAATGAGGAAGAGACCTATTTATAATATGTGACGCTAAAGGCTACTTATCCTAACAACTGCCATAACAAAAAAATCACTGTGATTGTCTGAACAATAAAATACATGATTACAACTCTTATATTTAGCATTCATTTCTTTCCTGAGCGTTTATGACTTAATGCATTTGCATGGTCATAAATGACATATTGTATAGTCTGTTTTATTTGACTGTAAAACTTTGGATTTCAGCTGTGGAGCTAAAACACAAATATAAATGGTCCAACAATGGAAATGCAGCTTGATTTTGGCCTAGTTTAAGATCCAAGGCTATTTTCCCAGCTTGGGGTCATTGTTAGACCAGGTTTGCACTGGCACATCCAGATTTGGTCATGAAATCTCAAGCATGTTTGCATCCAATGATGTTTGTTCTTGTTCATCAAGCTAGAATGGTTGATCTTGGGTTTATGTTGGATGATCATTGTTTATATATTAATATCTGATGAAAATAAACTGTTAATGTTTTATTCGCTTCACAAATGTTTTAAAGCATTGGATTTGTTTGTTGAACGGGCTTTACATGGTCAGACAGAAATATCACAGAATACAAAAAACAATTATTCGTATTTGATCTGTAGATGAACAAAGATCTAATGAGTTTGAAACCTGAGGTTGAGAAAATGAACAGAAATTTGATTTGAATAAAGATGGGAATTTGCTATACATCACACTAGTATACCACAGTGTTTCCACAGGCCAGTAATGTGATAGTAAACGTCTGAATCGTTAAAACTAAATCAAAATACGCCTTCATAAACAGCATCCTCATCTTCTCCTTTGTCTTCTCTGCTCTCTCTGGAGTGGTTTAGGGGTGGTTGGAGGGGGTTTTGTCCAGATTGAGCAGAGATTAAAGTTAGACTGTGATTGGGAGCGTAAGTTGACTCTGAGCATTAAGTGGGATTAAAGTTGGGCTGGCTGTGGCAGGACCTGAACACATTCACTGTTATGCACTGTTGCAGACCCCCTATTCATCTAAAGGTTTTGAAAGAGCGAAAGAGAAAAAGACAGAGGGAAAGAGAGAAGTGTCTGTGTGTGCACGTGTGTGTGTGTGTGTGTGTGTGTGTGTGTGTGTGAGTATGTGTGTGTTGGAGGGTTTCTGCAGGCCCATTTGTTATTTTAAATGTGGCTGTGAGTGTCTGCATTGAGGGACGAATTAATCCATTAATCCAAAATTAGTATAAAAGATCAGTTCTTGCCACTGAAGCATAGCAGAGCCGATCATGGGGCAAAGAACAGCATGCTCTGGGTGACTGAGCATTTGAGTGTGTTTTGAGTGCGCGAGAATATCATTACAAGTGCAGGAGAGTGTATCCAAGTGCAGCGTGATAGTGTGAAATGAAATCAAGCCTGATGTTTAACTCCAATTTTCATGCTAATTATAAACGTGTATTTTATCTATTCTGAATTTCACTATTATAACATCCTTTTGGTTTGTGAAATTACAGTAACTCTTTATTTTGATGGTGGCGCTGCAACATGTCAAGTAGCAGTCATGCTAGATGGTCTGCTTAATATCTGCTTAATACTTTCTTTTGATGGTCTACAAACTGTCTTTCTACTGACTATAAATTACCTTGCAAAGTATGTCATCTCATTCTACTAACCCTAACCCTGGAAGTCTATAAATAATCCAACGAGAGTTATTTGGTAGTAGTTGCAAAGCTACTTATAATCAACACAATGCATAAAAGGGAAGATCAAAATAAAGTTCAACCTTAATGACTTGTATGTAAAAGACCTAAAAATTTTAGTATAAAGAAAGCCAACATGACAGGAACGTCTCCTGACAGCATTGTAGTGTCATGAATGGCTGCAATCAACACAATACTGTGACTAAAGGTTTGGAATTAAAAGCATTTACACAATAATTCATCTGTCATCGTTTACTCACCCTCATGCTGTTCAAAACCTGTTTTAAAAAAAAGCTTAGTTTCTTCAACAGGACAAATAATGTGGCTGTCATTTTTTCCATGAGATTATGATAAAAACATGATAACTTTCCTATTTTTTACCAACAATGAGAGCATGTTTACATGACAACGGTGTACTAAAATATAATATACACATTTCTCTTTGGTGTTCTTTAAAAGTTGCCAATAGTTGGCACTGAACTTTGTAAAAAAATAAAACACTGTGTGTCTGCAGACATTTGGTCCTGTTGTCTGACATTGTTGTTTATAATAAACAATGTAATATGTAAAACTGATAAAACTGATGTTTTAATTCTTGGTCTTCGTGGTCTTCTTAATTGACCCAGAAAAACTACACAATTTGTGAGAAATCAAGATTAATAGAAACATAAGTTAAAGGGATAGTTCACCCTATAAATGCTGTCATCATTTACTCAAGCTTTACTTGTCCTGTTTCTTCCTCTGTTGAACACAAAAGAAGATATTAGAGAATTTGTAATAATTGGTAATTGGTAAAAATGGTAATAATTGACTTCCCTGGTATTTGTTTTTCCTAAGGATGTCAATAGTTAGCAGCTTTCAAACTTCTTTAAAATATCTTCTTTAGTGTTCAAAAGAAAAAAGAAACTCATAAAGGGTTGGAACCACATGAGGGTCAATGATGAGAATTTTTTTTTATTTTATTTTAGCGTGAACTATCCCTATAAGACTAATTTAGCTGTTGTGTTTGTCGCATCAAGCTATTGCATTCATCTGTCAGCTGTTAATCTGACCATCATCTGATAACTGGCATCTGATAGCAGTCCAGAAAGATTTAACTCAGCAATAAAACCATACGTGTTATTACTTTTTGTTTGACCTTGATTTATCACAATGGTCCACTTGTATGTTTTTCTAGGCAAAAGTGAACTGATGCATTAACAATTTCAGGAGTGCACAGTTGTACAAGCTGTCCATTAAATACTGCACTGTAAAAAGATCCGCATAGCAGTTTTACGTAGTTTGTTATTTTTGTTATTTATTCTTCCCCTTTTATTTATGCATTTGAATCACATTATGGGACCTTGATCTTTTTTCCAACAACTGTTAACCTTGAAAAGTTGGAAGAAGTGACTTTTATATGTATTTTTAATAGTTTAAAGTGATACATTGTGTGAGTTGGTGTTGTATATTACGCTACAAACGCCTTGTAATTAAATGCCAGTACATTTTCTTTTATTGTACAGACTTTTCTCTTTATTTTTTTTTTTTACAATATTTCAAACTATTAAAATGTCAATAAAAGCCACTTTGTTAAACAGTAGAATTTTCAACATCAAAAAGTCGACAGAGCAGAGTTCAACATCCCATAATGCAATTCAAAACGTAAATAAACAGAAAATAAATCACAAAGTATGGAAACTGTTAATAACAGATAATTTTTTGTGTATTCACATTTTCAATTTGCATATCAGAATGTTTAGCATCTGTCACATGGGATCATTCAATAATTTTTAAAACATGATGCTGAGTGCTATTCACTTTTTTTGTTCTCCTTTTGGAGTCTGGGGGGGAAAAAAAGAGTATATGTCATTGAAACAACGCCAGTGTGTGTAAATGATGAATGACTTTTTTATTGTTAGTTTCCTTTCACAAATTGAACTTTTACTTGGTAAATGGCGAGACTTTATTTTTGATTCATTCAGAAGAATCAGACAAAGACAGTTTTTCCTCCCTTTTGTGTCATTCAGAAACAAAGCAGAGAGACTAAATAGAGATAATTATTTTATGAATTATTTCTTTACTACTCCTGCTAAACTTTCACACACAAACGTCCACAGTTTGTTAGCCAGAAAAAAAATTGTTACAAATGGACAGACAACTCATAATGTTTTTTTTTTAGTAGTTCATCTTTAGCGCACACCTGTTGGTGTGTATATAGTTCAGTCATCACTGGCCTGCTGCTCTGACAACATCAGCTATTGCTTCTCTTTCCTCAAACATTTTCAAACAGTCTCCTCGAGCGATTAACAGAGTGAATGTGAGTTCATTCTCCAGGCATAAACGCCCAGCATGTCTACATGGGACATTTCCTGTGCTAATGAAATCCAGAGCAGAGCAGTCAAAACTTCGCTGACCTCTCAGCATGAGGAATCATCTCCAAAAACACCCTAAACATTCCCGCTTTCTAGTGAGCATCTAAAAACATCTCCCGTTTGGTTTTATGATTTTTCAGCTTGTTGGTAACAAAAAAGCAATACAAACTGTGCAGTCGATGTGCTGCCAAACTGGCTGCGGCCACTGAAACTGAAAGGGGAAAAAGAAAAAAAATTGGACAGACTTCCACAATTTGTAAAAGAAGGAAAGAGAAAAGCCATAAAAATGTTGTAAATGCATGAGAAATGCATCAAAAGTACCTCAGCCGACTAAAACACACAAAAAATAAAAGGCTACAGCAAATGAGAAACAGAAAATACCATACGTCACTCTTTTACCCAAACATGTCATTGCTCCAGAACCAGTTAAAGGCTGTGTTAATGTTCTAAAAGCATTAGTAATGAAACCTTCAAAGTGTCTATCAATGCAGTGTGCATATAGGGAAGCCGAACTTTACAGGCTCTGGCGTTGGCAAATAGTTTCCGAAATACATATATGTAAGCATTTCTCTCTTTTATTATTCAAAGAGATTTATAGAGCTCGAGTAAATTACAGTGGCCTTGAAAAAGAAACCAAAAATCATCTCCTCCATCAGTTTGACTCTGCGTGTGCCAAAACTTGGCCTTTTAACTCCACAAGTCTCTCTCTTACTCGAGCCCCCTTCTCTGCCGTCAGCGAACACAGCATGTGAACAACAGATCTGACATAAATGAAACAGCAGAGAGGCATAAAACAACACCACTCTTTTTGCTTTTGGAGACTTCATACTGCACTGGGCCACAAAATCTGAAACCACACACATTCACAGTCAAACAACTGCACAAACTAACATTCTGTTGACTATAAGCAACTTTGCAATTACATGTGAACTAACTTTTATTAGAGTATTAGCCAGCTGTTCGGTTTAAGGCTAGAATAAAGGATTGTTGTGCTTACAGATTTATTTCAACTCAGTAGAAGGAATTTAAATAAAGTGTTAGCAAATTATAATATCTACAATTTATTTTATGCTCATTATTACATAATTGGGTCTTTAGTGACCCGGACCTATATTTATCTATCATGTATTAAACTTGTAAAGCTGCGAAAGCATAAAAAGTGCAAAAAGGTTACAATAAAGTATATTTTGTTATCCTTTTGAAATTTGAAAGGTTTAACAGGCAACAAAACCCCCTGGTTGACCTTTTATTCATATGTTATCATTATTATTTTAATTGCTTTATTACTATTTATCAGAGTTGTGTCAGCATAATACTCAATCCAAGATGCGGGCCAAAAATGTATTTTCAGGGAGTGCACCTTAAAGGGTGAAGGTGAACAGAATATTATACCATATTGTGATTGTAAGAACACTACCCCAGAAATACCCTAGCATCTGGCTCTATTTGCAATCTTATCCATTTTAGCAAACATACAGTTGCAAACAACTTCAAAATTAAAATTTTGATCACTGACATTGTATTCTCCAAAGCCACCATCAAAATACACTTATTTTTAATTGTGTACATTAGTTGCTCTGCATGAAAACCCTTTGAGCCATTTTATTTTTGCTGATTATTTTATTTTGTTCTACACTACCTGACAAAAGTCTTGCTGCCTAACCAAGTCCTAACCAAGTTTTAGGAACAACCAATAATCTTGTTGATCATTTGGTATCAAAACTGGCTTATATGAAAGGCAAAGGCCTCTAGATTACACTTATTTTAGAAAAATAAAATATATTTGTATCTTGGACAGTAAGGTCTGACTTTGCTACGACAAAAGTTCAATTCAGCTTTATTTGTATAGCGCTTTTACAATGTCAATTGTGTCAAAGCAGCTTTACATAAATGGTCATAGTAACTGGATCAGGGTAGTTCAGTTTTTAGTGTTTAAGTTCAGTTCAGTTTAGCTCAGTTCAGTGTGGTTTAAAATCATTACTGAGAGTCCAAACACTGAAGAGCAAATTCATCAATGCTCTACCGATCCTAAAACCATGCAAGCCAGTGGTGACAGGAGTCGTGTCACTTAACATGAGCTTGAACGACTGCATCTACATCTCTGCAATGACTCAAATAACTCATTAAAAGTCATCTGAAAAAGCAAAGAAAGCAATCTTGCAAGTCTCCCAGAGTACATCAAGATTCTTTGGATTCATCTGCAATGCCTCCTCTATCTTACCCTAGATTTGCTTAATAATGTTCATGTCTGATGACTGGGCTGGCCAATCCTGGCAAACCTTGACCTTCTTTGCTTTCAGGAACTGATGCGGAGGCAGAAGTATGAGGAGTGCTAACCTGCTAAAGATAATTTTAAAGTTTTATGTTATACTCTTTAGATGAGCAAATACTACTTATTAATGACTTTAATAGAGAGTTCACAAAAAAAGAAGAAAAAAAGAACATTTTCTTTAAACTTACAGCTAAAGTTAAAGTTTTCAAAAGTTAAAAACTTTCTTCACAATGCTTTACAGAAAAAAAAGAGTCACCTACATCTTAGAGAGCACAGAGTGAGTAAATTAAGACCACAATGTCATTTTAAGCAGACAAACTACTAATACCTCAATGACAGAAACTTGACATTGCAAAATAACTTATAGTCATCAGAATGTCTAAAGGGGACCATCAAAATAAAGTGTTACCGAGTTTTGACATGCATTCAATATGATACATGTATATTATCAGTATGAAAGTGGTGCTATTCGGTTGCAGATGTGACTACGATGCAATTTTGGCTACAAAACGCAAATGCCAAACAGATGAATGGAAGACATGGTAACAAACACACACACATTCAAACACACGCACCCCCTCGCAACCACCCGGCATTTGGGCTAAGATTAGACAAATTAAATAGTATTATTCACGTCAGTGGCGCAGCTGTGCTTTAAAGTGGCTTCGTGTTAACTATCAAAATGGTTTGCTTTGAAAGCCACAGTCTTCCCCTTCATTGGTTAAATGAAAAAGCCCTCCTGCTCCCGTTGGGTGGGAAGTTTTTTTTTTGTTTTTTTTTGCTCATGCAATGGAAAAAAAAATCATGGCTGCCTTCTACAGCAGGCTTTGGAACGACTCAAACTTCTCTGGATGAGGTTTGCAGGGGTGGTATTGGTTTTTCATCTGAATTGACAAGACGTTTTTTATGGTGCATGTAAGCGATTAGGAACATGTATGCGTGTATGGGAGTTTGTTCTGTAAATGTGTGCACAATGTCTAAATTTCCCGCTGTGGGGACAGATGATCATGTCAGTCTCTATGTGCTCTCCCTCTGTGCTTAGAATGGATGTCCGGCTAGACACAAGTCGGAGGGGTGAAAATGTGTGTGTGTATGAGCACCAGAACATCACCCAGGGACAATGATGGATCTCCAACTCTCAAGCATATCATCACCTGCATGCATGTGTAGCACACTGTGTCAATGTGCTCACACATATGAAACACAGAGGGAGAGAGTGGGTGTGTGTGCGCTCGCATCAAAAACAGAGAATAACTGAGAAGATATAAAAAGTTCTGGAGGACAATATTTCTTGAGTCAACATGAAATCGAAATTGACCCTATCTATTTTCTTAATGCATGTTCCTGGACTTATTGTGAACGATTTATCAGCGAGTGTTATTCCAAAGATGAAGAAAAATCTCTGTCTTAACAATATTTCATTAAAATGTAACATGCTCTCCCTCTAAAACAACTTTTCCTTTTCTGCTGACATCTTGTTGGCCGAGCAGACTATTGGATGATTTTAGCCAATAGTCAAAGAGCTATTTAGTCACTGTTTTAGCGAACTCACATTCTTTTGTAATATGTAATGCCAAGTTTTAACAACAACAACAAAAACACACAATTACTAAATATATAGTACAAGACTTATTCCAGAACAGCAAGTACATTTAAATGTTACTTTAACTAGATGTATAAATGTATCATTTACAGTAAATTAAAAATTATTAATGTAAAAATTGCAAAATGCTTAAATGGGATAGGGAACATTTAATTGTGTTAATAATTGTTGTTTAACTTGTAACTTTTCAAACAACTAACAGAGTGGACATTTTCCCCAATTTTGTGCTTTAGCTTAATACGCTAACCTCAATACACATACCACATATGTCTAAAACATAAGTTTATGCACTTTCATCATATTATTGTTTTTAAAAAGTGAATGAGAAAATGCTTTTTTTTATCAGTGCTTTAAAAATTGTCTTGCCTTTTTATAACCGGCATAAGAGTTGACCAAAACATAGATACAAAAACAAAATATATTATTTAAAACTAAAATTACAAATATAGAAAATATGTTTCGTGCAAATGTTTATTTAACTTAGTAAAAACTCATAAAAAAATATTAAAAATATACTTTTTTCAAGATAACTAAAGCTGAATGTAGAACCCAGGAAGTGAAGACAATCAAAATAGGTATACTGGGAGTCTTTAAAGTTAATAAACTTTAACAAATAGTACATAACCAATAAGAAAGAAAACAATAAAGATAAATGCATTAAACATTATGAATGAATGA
Organism: Danio rerio; assembly: GCF_052040795.2. NCBI lineage: Eukaryota > Metazoa > Chordata > Actinopteri > Cypriniformes > Danionidae > Danio > Danio rerio. The sequence continues at coordinate 40,440,928 of NC_141034.1, forward strand.
ACGATAAAACGAACAAACAAAACGGAACAGAACAGAATGGAACAAACTAAATGGAAAGAACAAACAAAACAAAACGAAATTAAACAAAGGGGCGAACAGATGGACGGATGAATGGAACAAACGAACTAACGAATGAATGGGCGTACATTCATTCATTCATTCATTTTCCTTCGGCTTAGTCCCTTTATTTATTAAAGGGTCGCCACAGCAGAATAAACCTCCAACTATTCCAGCGTGTTTTACATAGTGGATGCCCTTCCAGCCACAACCCACAACTGGGAAAAACCCATACACTTTTGTATTTACCCTTGCACTCATACACTATGGCCAATTAAGTTTATTCAATTCAATTTAGTTTATTCAAAGCCAGGACTTAAACCAGCAACATTCTTGCTGTGAGGTGACCGTGCTAACCACTGAACCACTGTGCCAGCCAAGTTAATAAACTTTAACAAATAATACATAACCAATAAGAACGAAAAAACAATACAAAGAAACAAATGCAATAAACATGATGAATGAACAAACGAAAACGAAACGAACGGACGGACAAACGAATGGAATGAAAAGAAACAAACAGACGGACAGACAGACAAACGAATGGATCGAACGTACATTCATTTTCCTTCCACTTAGTCCCTTTATCCACCAAAGGTCGCCACAGTGGAATGAACCGCCAACTATTCCAGCGAGTTTTATACAGTGGATGCCCTTCCAGCCACAACCAAGAACTGGAAAACACCCATAGACTCTTGCATTTACACACGCACTCATACACTATGGCCAATTTAGTTTGTTCAATTCAATTTAGTTTGAGGTGACTGTGCCGGCCAAGTTAATTAACTTTAACAAACAATACATAAACAATAAGAAAGAAAACAGTACAAATAAATACAATTAATGTGAAAAATGAATACATGAATGCATAAATGAATGAACGTACAAATTGGAAAAAAATATATACAACAGAAAATGTAAAATACGTGTACAGATGATGTCAGTGTTTGCTACGGAAATCGAACTGACAAAGCAGTTATGAGGTAAATGAATTGGACTGATTGTTCACTGTGGAAACACAAATCACAGGGCTCTCGTTTGCTGACAGAGGATGTAGTTGCGCAGACCAGTGTGATGTGGACTGGACAATCCTGTGGCGAGTCAGATTAGTGTGTGGCTGAGCCAGTGCCCTCAATGACAATCCTTGTTTTGAACGACGATGTGCTTATGTTTTGAAGCTGAAGTTTACGCAAACTTCCCAGTTCAGCTGACCGACATGATCAAATGAAAGTTATACGCATTAAAAATAATGTGCTGTGTGTTAAAGATTGCGGTCTGGGTTGAGCGTTTCCAACTTTTTGATTGAATCCGGCCTTCCTCACGCCTCAGAGAAACTCGATCCGGCTCTCGGGCTGCTCAACACTGCGCCTTGAAGCATAACAAAGATTTCACATTTACTGAGGGATTATTCACCCTGTCTGTGCGCTTGGATCCCAGAGCTAATCATTTTTACTTTTACTGCCTCCATTAGAGAGAGGGGGTGATGGCAGTTAGCCGTGTGTATTTAGAAAGCAGTCAGTGTAATGGTGTTGTTTGAGACCCATGGTAACGTGACAATCCAGAAGTGAGTCAGAAGGAAACGTTGCGTAAAATAGGTACCAGGAAAAACAAGTTGAGCGAAAACGAAAAAATACAACACAGAAGTTAAATTCCGACGTTGATTTTTTTATAGGTTTGTCCCTTGAGGAGCTGTTTGCTATTAAAGGGACAGTTCATTAAATAATTTTTTACTGAATTTGCTGTCGATTTAATTAATTTAGATGTAGGTGAACATACTTTTAACTACATTATTTCATATAAATGTAAAAAAAAAATCATAATAATAATAATAATAAAAGATCTTTGCTAATAAGCCAACACAATTTAACAGTAATTCATAATCTTCTGATTTAGTGGCTAATTTGTATGAATTTGTAAGATCTCATTTGTACAATTTAGTATGATTTGCTTATCCCCCAATTAGGGTTGGGTTCCAAGCCTCCTTTTTAAAAATGTACATTTTAGCCACCAAACTGACAAAACACAAAATAGTTACATTTCCTCGTGAGAACAGGGTAAATATGCTCATTCTGTTGCTAAGGCTTCACAATTTCAACCATTAAAAATAAAATTAACTAGCAACATTTCAACACCAATTTCTACTGCAAGTCAAGTTAATTAAACTTTCGAATAATGTGGGTGTTCTGGCACAGATACTGGAAATTGTTTATACTGAGAATTTTGTATGGGTTTGAGAGGTTGATGTTTTCAAAATATATTATTATTAATAATAATAATAATAATAATAATATTAAATTATTATTATTTATAATAATAATAATAATAATATACTAATATAATATTAATAATAACTTTAATGCATCAGAATAAATATTGTCTCTAACCAGACCTATGCGAAACCAATAATATGAAAAATCCACAACAATGGGATTATGTAAACAGACTAATTCAAAAGGTTAAAATCTTTCAAATTAAGGATTTCATGATGAAAAAAATCTATGTGATAGCAGAAAAACACTTCTCTTTTATGTGTGAATGTATGATATTATTATACAGTATTTGTAACATTATTAACAACATAATTACCTTTAATCCATAACATCTGTTTATTATTCAGTTATATTATTTCTGTTGTAAACAATGTCATCTCACGTCTCCTTATTCATACTCACACATTGCAGACCATTTGTAAACAATAAGCATTTTCTTGTGCAGAATGTGCAAAGACCTCTATGTATCACCACACACTTTCGCTGGTTGTTCAAACTACTTATGTAAAATGACCCGAAACAACACAATTCGAGATGATTTTTAGGGACAACTTAATTGTTTAATGTTCATTGCACATGAAATAATTGTGTAGAATCCTGTGTGAGTTCCACAAGCTATTAATTTGCATTTTATGAACCACCAAGATCTATAGTTTCAGCTAAAAACAAAACTGAACACACACACACACACAAAGAAAAAAAAAGAAACATTAACTGTATGGGTGTGTAAGCTAACGTCAGTTTTCGTTTTTAGCTGAACTATCTCTTTAATAACCATACAGGTTTGCATGTGCAGTTGTGAGAATGATGACAATGTGCATCACAATTCCAGAGGAGCAAAGACACCCACGACGTTAAACGAACGGGATGATTGCCAAAGACAAGACTTGTGGCGCTCGGCTTCCTGCAACACAAGGGATCATTCTTCAGTTAGTGCTTGTTTGAAAAGCTGATAGTCCCTCCCAAATGAGCCATTACTGATTGATGACTTTTTTTGTCACCATAATGCACACACAGTGTTCATTCAGTGGTTTAATGTGCGCATTAAGGAGCGAGGGTGTGTGCGAGTGTGAATACATGTGTGCTGGGACATAACTAAATGCATTTTTACACTGCCGAGTGTATGGGTGGAGCCCAACCGTTCAACAGCAACCATTCAGTATGAACGCATACGATGACTCGGAGAGTGACTGAAATGTTAAGTGTCCAGTTGTAGGAGTCATTTTGGTAATTTTCCACATCGATAAATTATGCATTGACAAGAAAAAAGTAACTGCACAATGAACGGTGAATACTTATCTGTAGCTGACTAATGCATATATACTAATACACTGTGCACTACCTGACATAAGTCTTGTCTATCCATGTTTTAGAAACAGCAAATAATAACTTGACTTCTAGTTGAACATTTGGTATCAAAAGTGGCTTATATGAAAGGCAAAAGCCTTTAGATTAAGCTTATTTTACCAAAATGAAGTATGATCATGCTTAGATTTTTTTTTTTTTTTATTAGAACAGTAAGGTCTGACTTTGCTGAGACAAAAGTCTTGTCACTTTACAGAAATAATGTACAGTATAGAATATAAAGTCGTGGACCAGTGGAAAAGAACAAATATTGTGTATGACTCCCATGAGCTTGGCCGACTGCATTCATACATCTCTATAATAACACAAATAACTTATAAATAGTCATCTGGAATGGCAAAGAGAGTGTTTTTGCAAGATTCCCAAAGTTCATCAAGATTCTTTGCATGTTTCACATGCCGTCATAGTGAATGCAACCCTAAACCATGATTTTTACCTCACCAAGCTTGACTAATTCTAAGAATATTGAGTCCATGCAGGTTCCAAAAGGTATTCTGCAGTATTTGTGATGATTGGGATGTAGATTTATCTGAAAAATCTACCTTCAGCCCCTTTTCCAAATTAACACATAAACAGTAATACTTGAGAGAATACAACCAAGTAATACAACAAAGAAACAAACAAAGTGACAAAGAATGGCAAACTTTAAAATTAAACAGAAAAAATAACAGCAAAAACATTCAAATTAATGAATCAAGTTAAAAACTAGCTTGCTGTTGTGGAAATCTGATCTATTTTTATTACATTTTGATGAATTAAAGGTTGAAAAACAATGATATTTTGTAACATTATAAATGTTTTTACTGTCACTTTGGACGTTTAAATGTACATTTGTTGATAAGCAGTATTAATTTATCTTTAAAAATGTAGTAGTTTCAAAACATATTGTAATGCCATAGATATTTCACAAAAAAATGTAGATAGTCTGTAATCTTAGTATGGTCTGCTTAGTAAGTCTGCTAAAATGGGCTATTTTGAGAAATAATATCAGCAATTGGTTTGCACCCTCTGGATCACAGTGTAAAAATACTTCATATCAGTATCAGCTTTAAATTTCCTAAATTGGTGCCCCACTAATAGCGACGTACCAACTGAAACTGTGACCACAAAACCTTGATACACAGCGAATTGGGAGAAATATGAACCATTACACCACTACTATGTTCAAAAGTGAAAGCGGCAAAATTTCAGACAAAGATTCAAAAGTGAGTCAGAATGTTTGTGAGTGTGTGCGTTTTGGATGGAGTGGAATCATCTCCCTCCGCAGGCTGTGATTTATGCAAGGCACACTTGAAAGTGTGAGTGGAGTCAGCGTTTTGAAGATGGTGAAAAAAGAAGAGGGAAAAAAAAAGAGGGGTGACGCTAGAACCGCACTGTTTAACATTCACATGTTTTACATTTCCAGCCTCTGCGAGGATGACATTTCATTTCTTACTACAAGTCATCTCACCCTGCCTAATTCAATTTACTCCACAGCCTGTCCCCCATTACCATCCTCCATCTGAGAAGCCTCTTCAATCTCCAGAAAAAAAGTAGCACATTTTTCTGTTTTCATCAGCCTGAGTGGAAAGCTTTGATGTCATTGGTTGCAAATAATTGTGTAAATAAAAATGGAATTTGCCTCTAATTTGCCTTTACTTTTATCTCATAGTTTGATATTTCAGACTGGACAAAGCAAGCTCAAAGTCTCCCACTAGAAAGGTTAGTTAACCCAAATATGAACATTTACCCAGAATTTACTCTCAAGATGTTCTAAATCAGTTGGTTTCCCGCTTTTTTTGTGACAAACACATACAAACGAATATATTTAAAGCATGTTGTTAACTAGGCAGTTGATGTTACCCACTGGCTTCTATTGAAAAAAAAATACTTTAGAAATCTATGGCCATAATTTATCATTTATTTACCAATAATTAAATATTCTTTAAGTTAATTATTACAGAATTTTCATTTATGTGTGAACTATCCATTTACTCCCCAAAGTTTACTTCAGATAAAATGCATACATATACATTTCATTATGCCAACACTGTTTGAACATGTCATTACATCAGCAAGCACAACAGCAAATGGCACTGCAATATTAGACTAAAAATAGCATATGTGACAAAGGTATGTTAGCATTAGCACTATCAAATTGTATGTGTTGAAACAACTGCATTTTAAGACTTGTATATGCAATGGTGCAAGTCAAGATTTTTGGCCAATCTAGGCTCATTCTGAAAACGTACCTCTATATAAATTTCTGCAGACCATCAAATACATCCCAAGAGCTAAGTTTTTTTGCAGTTTTTGTTTTTGCGAATCCACGAGAGGCCGCTGTGTATGCTTTTTTACATCTAAAATTATTCTTGTGAGTGCCATTCGCGTCTGTTGTTCTTTCGTAAGTCCACCAAAGGGCCAATGTCGACTGACTGTTTGACTGACTGAATGACAGATCGACTGAACCAACCTCCCTCTTCCCAAAACCCAACCAATAGTATTTAAAACAGATTGCTGCGCCCACCCACTTCCCTAAACCCAACCGACAAATTTAAAAAGCAATTCAGAAAAAGAAAAGCTATCATCTGATTTTACCATGTTTTTCTCACCCTGTTATTTACTTGTTTATTTTATTTTTTAACTTCTGTTTTTGTCTTACCCAGTTTCTGGAACTGTTCTTCACCCAACTCGATCCCCATACGCTTATTTCACGCGGCCGCCATTTTGAAGAATCAAAGTGAGGCTGCAGTGGGAAGAAACCCGGAAGTATAGGTCCAGCACTGTAAACATTGCAGTAACATGCCGTGTACTATAAACCTCCAGCTGTTGCAGAGATTTCAAAATGCAGAAATGGTGTAACCATCACTTTAATATTATTCAGTAAGTTTATTTTAAACAATTAAAAGCAATTTAGCATCAAACAAGATCACAATCTCAGTGATACGCTTAAGTGTCCTCCTAGGCTTCAGCTCATGGCACTAGTTAAACACCGTGAGGACGCTTTCCTGCTTCAGCCTATGTAACCCGGTGAGTGATAAAACAATGCAGTCCTCTGCAACACACCCTCGTGTTGTCTTTAATAGTGTTGTCCCGGTACTGAAGTTTTAAACCCGGCTATTTCCCGCTAACATGGAAGCGCCGCTGCAGCGCGGATGACTGGCCTGATCTTCACGGCTTCGCGCTTCAGTCTCCGTGTATTTGTGTTTGGTTTGCGCTCAGTTTACCGCTCTTCACCCAGTGCAAGCACAGATACACGGACTGGAGTGCGGAGCAGCCGTCAAGATCAGTCGAGTCATCAAGCAGATCGCTCGGCTCGTCTGTGTTTGTGCTCAGTATACAGCGGTGGGTGAACTGATGACCTTCTCGGACAATCACAAGCATTTCTGTTAACCACGTGAACACAATGGCAAATCAGCGCTGTTTCAGGAAAGCCATCAACATTGCCTTAAATGTTAGCGCGAAATTGCCGGTCTTTCTTTTAATTCAGTATCGTGACAAGTCTAATATAGTGAAAGAATCAGTTTATTAACTCGAGTTTGATGAATAGCATCTAAAACGTGTGTTTGGGAAAGAAAACGTTTGCTAACTGGTGCTATTTCCCTTAACTTAGCTGAAAATGAGGTCTGATATCCCTTTTTACATTCACCATTCATTCAGAACGGACCTTCGGGTCACCCGGAAGGCGGAGAAATTATAAATTTGTGTCACTTTCTCTTCGCTGATAAGATATATAGCCAGTTACACAACATTCCTATGTAACTCCCAATGACAATTACGGGTTTCTTCCCACCGCAGCCTCGATTTCGCTTTTGAAAATGGCGGCCGCGTGAAATCAGTCTATTGTCATGGTCATCTCCTCTCTGCATTGCAAAATCCAATGACGTACATGGTAAGCTACTAGACAAACTGGTAACATCCGAAAAGCAGTCCATGCGCAGGTAAGTTGTCAGCTGGTAAGCGTGAAGAGGAACAGCATCATACCACCCCGCAGCATTCATTTAAAAAATAAAATGCAGCCATACATACTTCTGGCTATATAATTCCCGATCTCCAGAAATGTATATACTCTAGGGCTACATTTTTAGAATGAGCTTATGTTGCTTTAGGCACCAACTAGCTTCCATACACAGTAGTGCAAGTATGATGCGCATTGCTGGCCCTAGTTACACTCACCTCATCATTCGGGTCACGGCACTAATATAAGTTCACAGTTTTTTTTTTTTTTACATGACCCCAAGTGGGATTCAAATGTGAGTATCTGGCATGGATGCTGGTCAAAAAAAAATCTACTAAAGGCACACAGCTCTATGCTCAATTTAGAGCAATATACTCCCATATTCACTTTGGATTGTTTTTACAATCCTTTGTCCACAATGTAAAACACTGAACAAGACGGTTCTTTCATGGTCAAAAAACAACAAAAAAAAAACATGGCCATATAACAAGGGATTAAATATTATCAAAATTAAATTTTAACCAAATATAAAGTGTTTTGTCAGTCATAACTTTTGAAGAAACAAATGCAGAAACTGGACAGAGATTAATATATCTAGTGCACAAAAAATGTGTTCATTGGATTTACTACATTTTCATAGCAATCTCACGGCAATAAAAACTGTTTGATTAAGTGGCTAATTCGTATGAATTTGTACAATCTAATTCATAAAAATTAGTATGATTTGCTCATCACCCAATGACGAATGGGTTTAAAGGCGGGGTTGGGTGCCAAGCCTACTTTTTAAAATCATACATTTTTATATGAATTTGCACAAATTAGCCACTAAACTGACAAAACGTAAAATACTTGTTTTCTCGTAAGATCAGGATGACAATTTTTAAGGTAAGTGGTTACAAATAATTAATATGGGCTGAATTTAAACAAGCAAATTAAATTTAGTAATGTTCAAATGAACTTAAATTCGGCCCATATAAATTGTTTGCAACCACTTACCTTTAAAAAAAACTAAATCCAATTAACTACTTTCATCAATGTGTATGCATACTCTTATCAAATGGAGAACACTTTGAAAGGCTGTGCTTTCAACGGTGTGCATTGAAGAATACCCTGGGTTTAAGGGCCACACATCTTTCTCTAGTTAGATGAAGTGGATTGGCGAAAAGGGTGGGTGATAAATAGAGGTTTGGGGGGGATTGTTTCTCTGCGGTGCATTCCCTCAAAAAGAGCCCCACAACACCCTGTTGTTCATTTGTCTGTCTGTCTCTTGATATTACTTTGTCTTGATGTCTGTTCAAACAATCAAGACAACTTACATTAAAAAAAAAACCTTTCTTGGAGCTTCCAAACTGTCTTATAAACCTGCCCAGTTAAGTTTTTACAAAGCCATCTTTTCAGTGATAGTTCATGTCAAGCTGTCTTTGTAAAGCCATCCTACCAATACCATTTAATTCGTTCCATCCCACACACAGATTCACTTCTGAAGGTTATAGCTAATCTAAAACATAGTACAGCCATTACCAGTACACTCAGCTAGACAGACAAGAATCACATGCTCGACACTGGCATGAGTCAGAAATGGTAAATAGTGTGCCACTGCATGCGTGCTGTAGTGATATTGCAATGAAAACTCTTTGAAACCTATAAGATTAATGTTATTCTGGGAACATTTAATGGCAGAAAAATACTGCACAAGTTATCAATTCGCTAAATGGAGTGTGGCTGTGGGGCCGAGGTGGCTCAGTGGGTCGCACTTACATCTTACAGCAAGAAGGTGCTGGTTTGAGTCCTGGCTGGTCCTGTTGGCATGTTCTCCTCGTGTTTGTGTGGGCTTCTTTTGGATGGTCCAGTTTCCCCCACAGTCTAAAGACATGTGCTATAGATAAATTCAATTATTCGACAAATTGGCCATAGTGTATGACTGCGTGTGTAAATGTGAGAGTGTATGGGTGTTTCCTAGTATTGGGTTGTGGCTGGCAGAGCAACCCCTGCGTAAAACATACGCCGGAATAGTTGTTAGTTCATTCCACTGTGTTGACACCTGATAAATAAGGGACTAAGCTGAAGGAAAATGAATGAATGAATAAGTGTAGCTGCTGATGTGTGCACACTACATGATGAATTGGTGACAGTTGGTCACACATTGCACAACATATCAAAAGGATAAATTATTGATATCTTTGCCTTGACAACATACTACTTTTCAGCCAACAAGTGATTTAATAACATAAGTTAGAATTCTCTCTTGCAAGATTGGATTTATACCTGTCAAAAGCTTGTGATCAAAGCTGTGTGTTTGATTTCCACAGCCTGATTTCACAAGAAAACAAAACTATTTTACATATTGTCAGAAAAGTGGCTAATTCCTGTGAATTCTCACAATCCTCAAACTAGGACTGGGCCAATAAACAATATTGTAACAAATCGCGATAACATTTATATCAATAACAATAATAGGCTCTGGACTTTTTTTTTTTACTTTATATTGATCTAAGAGCCAATAACGCATCAGAAATGTTCAACAATGGAAATCTAAAAGTGTGTTTTTTAGAGATGTACCGAATTTTTGGCCATTAAAAATTTATCGGCCGAAAACATGTTATGCCATTCAATGGACCCTTTGGGTTTTTGTGGCTTCAGTCATTGTTGGGGTACTCTTTTAAATCTGGAAGCATTAACAACTTATATCAAAATATATATCGTTATCGTTCAAAATGGAAAATGATTAACGAGATAGCATTTTTGCCATATCACCCAGACCTACTTAAAAGTTTCAACAAGAGGCATGGCTAAACCTCAACCCTTAATCCAACCATCAATATGAATTAGCCACTTATTAAAAAAAGTAAAAAAAAATTTTTTTAAAAAGACTATGTTGAATTTGCAAATAAATAAATAAATAATCAATTGATGATTCTGTGACAAAGGTATTGAATCAAAATGATAATGATGAATCAAAATGATAATGAGTTATTTTGCCGTTTTAAACCAAGTTGTTGGGTTAAATATTTTATTTAAAAATGTAACCAAGTGTTTGGGTTTGTCCACATTTTAAACTATTTTTATCCTTTATACTTTCAAAGTCTGTAAAAAATATTGTGCTCTATACCGACACTGAGGAGAAGAAACATGAATAAAGTTATTTATGTGCACACAAAGGTGTTCTCGCAGCTTCATAATATTCAAATTGCACCACTTACGGCATATGGTCTGTTTGAAGATGTTTTGGGTATTTTTCTGCATTTTGAAAGAGATTTTGTTGGAGCATTTTGATGATGGAAGAAGAAGAGCATTTTGACCATTGTTGTCACTAGAAAATGAGAAAGCCGTCAGATTTCATCTAAAATATCTTAAAGGGCACCTGTTATTTAAGATAAGTCTTTTGTGTCTTCAGATTGTGTCTGTAAAGTCTCAGCACAAAAAAAAAACCCATTAGATTATTTATTATACCTTTCAGAATATTGGAATTTTCTGCTCTGAACACAATGTAGCTGTTTTTGTTGTCTGTGTCTTTAAAGGGTCACGAAACACCAGAACACATTTTTTGAGCTGTTGACAGTCGTATATGTGTCCCACACTGCTAAAAACACTATTAGGACACCTATATTTCACTAAAAAGTGTAAATTGGTTGTTTTTGCTTTATTTCAAGCAAATTCGTACTTCCGGTTTAAAACGAATTTTTGAAGCTGCGTCACGGTCATGACATAATAGCGTTGTATTCCAGCGTGCAGACTGGACGTCTGTGCCAGAGTGAGTCTTATTACGTCTTACAGTGTGTTGCATTAATGCATGAGTAAGGCTTGGTTCAAATCAATCAGCGCGCTCTATTGTGCAACTTCATTAATATTCATTACTGTCAGAGTTTAGACGGCAAAGACGCCACGTTGTGTTGGCAAAACAAGTGTGAAGTGTTGCTTTTATAGTTTGCTGCAGTTAAGTTTTGTTTTCATTTTCTCTCTGTGAGAGCTCAGACTCACGTGTGGATTACAGTGTACGCGACGCTCGACAACAATAACTTACGTGTCTAAGGAGGATTATTGTTTACCTGAGAGCTGTTCTCATCTGCAAACACTGAGATCCAGATTCGCTTGTAGTATCCTCTAAATAAAGACGCGGCTCTAGTTGCTGGTGATTGTCCTGTCTCTACAGATTTGGTAAGTGAGCGACCAGTGCTCTTTGTTTATTCAGTTCGTATTTTATTCGTATCAAACAAACTATTGCACCGAGTGCAATAGTTAGCACTAACAGTTACAACCAAACTATAACCTCGTGTAGGATTTTGTGACCGGAATAACACACGCAGCTTTCTGACGCTACCTGCCGTGTGTATCTAAGTTTCCGGGAAAAGCTGAGTTTTTTTTTCTCTCATTCGCCGTGCGGTATCAAACATTGCATGAAAAATACACGCTTAGAGCAGCGCCTCGAATCAAATATCACGTTTGTCGGGAGGGACATTAATGAATTCCCTGAATGAAAGAGCCAAACTGCAGTTAAAGTCCACCATTTAATCATTTGGCAAATAATTCGACTACAGATGTACATGTAAACACAGTCACATTGTCCGCTGTGGGTGTGTGTTTTGACTTTGAAATTTAGCGCGCCCAAATAGACACTCCCACACCAAGCCTCTTTTCTTCCTCCGACACTCCCCCCTAAACAGAGCTGGACACGCCCACTTTTCTGACTTTTTCCAAAGTAGAGGTGTGAAAACACACTGCTGAAACGAGGGGGTTTCATGGCCCTTTAATGCTAGTTCCCTCCACCCACTGTTCCCACATGCCTGTCAGAGTGTGCCTCAATCTCCGCCTCGGCTGTATCAGATAAACAGACAGACATGAAGCAGATATCATGTAACGTTTGTGAGAAATACTACAGTAAGAACTTTCCCAATGAATATTTAATTGCTTTGATTAGTTGTGGAGTTCATTTAAGCCTTTCAATGAGTCACACACAAACACACACACACACACAGCGGGCGCATTTAACTTTGCACTGTTTTTGCATGGCAAATGTGACAGGATTCACGTTAATATCCACCGCTGTATGGATTTTCGTTATGTTAATGTATAAAGTTGACAAACCGGGATTGACTCATCTTTTATAATTGTACTGATATGCGGCTGTGGTGATAAAAAATGTAAAATTGCTGTAACTCATTACACACATGCACTGTTTGAAAAACATTTTAAATTTGTAAAACTCATTCTTGATCACATTTGATGATGTTTGATGATCACAGAGAGCCGAAATGATCTTTTATTTCTAGTTGCTTTGTGTATGCTCTGTCTCGTTAATATGATTATATGCCTTACTATAGAGACATTTGATTATGCAGCTGTCAATCAAACTGGTGTGCAGGAAAACCGCAGTTCTATGTCACATTGTGGTAGGCCTCAAAATAGGAGGGATTTCGATCCTATTTTAACGTCAGGAAATTAAGTTATTGTCAGGAAAGGAGTTATTGTCTTAATATCACCTCAGTATGACTGTGGACACACAATACCCACACATAGTTCTATCCAAACAGCTTCAAAAAAAAGGATTTTCATCATAGGTGCCCTTTAATTTATGTTTCCAAAACAAACAAAGGTTTTTGGGATTTTAAACGAAATGAGGATTAGTGGAGCTATTCTATAATATTGATCTCCACTGTATACCAAAAATAGCATGATATTCCTTATAAGCATTACTTCAGATCACATTTCTAAACATTACACGGCCATTTCTGTTGACCTTACTGCTGACCATATCCAACTTATCAAGTTGCAAGTTTGGAATCTTTGCGTGGAACAAGCGGTATAGTGTTCATAACCTCTGTTTAGGCTATAGAGCTGACAAAATGTTAACTTAATCTGACTTGACACAAACGCTTTAGGTCTGTGGCCTAGGGGGTCGTGAAAAAGTGTTAGTGGGGTTAAGTGTGCAGGTTAGCAGTGGGCTATATAACAGACAGGAAAGGGGTGTAGCAAAGCAGTCAATGCACAGACCCAGTCGTCTACTGCTAGCATGTCTATAGCATTCTCTGCTTCAACCTGTGACAAATTAGCAGGTTGTGCTACCAGCAGATGTTGCTCAAAACAATCATGATTGATACCAGGAAAGCCTTTTCATTTTGTCTGCCTTCTTATACTTTTGTTTTGTTTTTTGATCCAAGCCGAGAGTCAAAATAATACCAGAAAAGGCTGTCTGACTAAAAAAAGAGAAGCAAAATAGCTGTAAATATCAGATTCAAAGTGTGCGGTGATCTCTAATGTGTGTTTGTGAAAGGGATTAGCAGCACTGCTTCACAACCACAGCAACGACTGGTCTAAATCTGCGCCCTCTTTGAATCCGTGAGGTACTAATGAAACATTTTACATAGCAGAGGGAAAACAGAGAGCTAGTAAAACCAAGAGAGAAAAAGTTTTAAAGGCCTCAAGAAGGAAAGCTGAGAAACCAAACCCTAGCATATGCTGTGCCAAAAACTGGTTACCGAGCCTGTTAGCTTTTCTAAGGCTGTAACTTTTCTGTGCTACTTCCATGTGTTCTTCTGGAAGCAACATTTTACTGCTAACACATTTCAGTACGCACATCTATAACAGGCAACGGTGCGCTAGATGTCGCTTTTCAGAGGGCGATGCCAAAAAAAAGGATCCATGTTTATGAGTAGATCTTTTTCTGAGATGCATTCTAATATTTTAATTCCAAAAACATGTCGCATGCGAGATATTTATGCACGTCATGTGCATCGGCGGTTTGTCGGCAACAACTTGAACGTGCTTGGTGGCGAACATTTGTTTGTGTTTTTTTGCGCAGACGTGCTCCCAATTTCAAAGGGAAGCATGCGTGAAACTCTGTGTGGCTCAGAGTCCCGCTCCAATGAGAAACACATTTAAGCATTCAGCGCTGAAATGTCAAACCCAGCGCTGCGCCAGCACAATAAGGGGAATGAGAGAACAGATTAATGCTTGAACCCTGCCTGTTGTCAATTGATGGAAAATAAATCACAAGGCTTTAATCATCGAGATTGTACATCTCAAATCTTCTACATCCCAAAGTGGGATGCACATGAATAACGCGGAGGAAACTTTGCATGCATACACACAAACTTAGCAAGAGACACATGCGCCAGCACATGAATGTGTTTTAAAAATTGGAAGAAAGTAGAACTGTATCAGCTCAGAGAACTTCCTAGTTTGATTATTTTTGCTGCAAGGCCATTTGGTTTAACAGTTTTCAACACACCTCACAGATTAATTACTTGAGAGATGACAAGCAATGTCATTGGCAAGACCACCGGGGCTGGACTTTCATTGTGAGAGAGAGGAATTCTGCAAACTTAATTTCAATGTAATAATATTAATAAAAAGGTGTGAAACTTCTTGCTTAGTTGTACAACACTGATTTTTTTTTTTTTTAAACAATGGAGGCACTTCAGCGTAGAGGGTTTTAAAATTAAATTAGGATCCTCTTGAAGTCACATTCACCACGGCTGACATTTAACAACATCCTGTGACCTGATGGTTGACAAGCTTTTCATTAAGGACTGCTGTGCTCTGCTCTTGCATATTAAAGACATCTTATTTCCATTAGAGAATGGCACAGTAGCTCATTGAATTTCTCTCACATTTATTAAAAAAAAAAGAGAAAGCAAAAAAAAAGGTAGAATTTAATTTGTAGTTAATATGTATTAGTGTAAGAATAAAAAAACTTCAATACTTAATTAAAAAAGTGTATGTTTCTGTTAAAAGTACTGTATATCTGTTATTATTAGCAATATTAAAAACTGAATTCAGAAATCTGAAATCATAACAATGTTTTGTTATAACATAATAATAATAATAACAATAACAACAATAATAACAATAATAATATAATAATAATAATAATAATAATAATAATAATAATAATAATAATAATAATAATAATAATAATTATTATTATTATTATTATTATTATTATTATTATTATTATTATTAATATTCATTCATTTATTCATTCATTTTCTTTTCGGCTTTGTCCCTTTATTAATTAGAGGTCACCACAGTGGAATGAACCGCCAACTTATCCACCATTTGTTTTATGCAGTGGATGCCCTTCCAGCTGCAATCCATCACTTGGAAACACCCATACACTCTCATTCACACATACACTATGACCAATTTAGCTTATCCAATTCACCTGTACCGCATGTCTTTGGACTGTGGGGGAAACCGAAGCACCCAGAGGGAACCCACGCAAACACAGGGAGAACACACAAACTCCACACAGAAATGCCAACTGACCCAGCTGAGGTCCGAACCAGCGACCTTCTTGCTTTAAGGCAACATTGCTACCCATTGAGCCACTTAATGATATTTACTGATTGTTTCACCCGTTTGCTGAATCAAACATTAATTAATTACCACTGCCCAAGGTGAACAAATACATTTTGTGTCCAGCTATAAGTATTTAGGCTTATTACTTAATCAGAAGCTTTTCTTCAAAGCACACGTAGCAAATTTGGTTCTCAAATTGAGAGTTAAGCTTGGCTTTTACTATCGAAATGCATCCTGCTTTTCTCTTAAAGCTTGTAAACATTCGTGTCTGCAACATCATAGTCAAAAAGCCATTATGCCTTACATTCAAGTGAATCATCATTTGACTGTTCCCCAGGTTTAAATTGAAATGCGGAGGCGAGTCTTTAGTCATGTCGCCCCGTCATCCTGGAATACTCTTCAGTCCGAACCAAAAATATCTGAGCTCATCCCAATCAATTTCGCTCTATCCCTAATAACAAACAACAGTCTATTTTTCAATGTATGGGTTTTTAACATATTGCAATATTGCAAACTAAACTGTAATTTTATATTATCTATACTTTTTATTTATTATTATTTTTCATAAGTCATGTAATGAGATCTTGATCTCAATGGGTTTTACCTAGTATAAAGAAAAAGATTATATATATATATATATATATATATATATATATATATATATATATATATATATATATATATATATATATATATATATATAAATTATGTGATTAATCGCGATTAATCACATTTGAAAGACTGAAACTTGTAATTTTGGCTATTTAAATGTAAAATTAATGTAAGCGCACAACAAAAACTATTTAAATTCAAAATATAATTGTTTATTAGAATTTTTGTTTAACTTGTAACACAGATTTCTTTATGTAAACAACATACCCACAATAAACCATCAAGATCCTGTCTTTACATCCATATTTATTACAGAAATAAAAACACAGGGATGTTAATGCCATTTGAATTTTAAAACAATCAATGCCAAAAAAGCAAACATTGATTTTCAAGTTGGATTCAAAGTGGACTGCAAAAAATTGTCAAATTACAGTCATTTCAAATATGGAAAATGAAAAATTATAATAACAATAAAGTATTCAATACAAACAATTTTACTCATTGAAAAATTGTATTGCTGTGAGTTGAGAACATTAATTATAAAGTAGAAACAATTTTGCTTAGTCCTCCTTTACATTCAGCCAGTTTCTAAAACAGTCCAGTCTGTTGACATTATCTGGGGACAATGTGGACCTTTTTTTTGAGTGATGTGAGTTTAACGCAATCTCACGACAATTCGTAACTTTTTGATTTTGCTACGGACAATGACGTTTAGGCAGGTTTGGTTTAGGCAGGTTTGTTGCTAAGAAATGCGCACGCACACACATACACACACACGCAGAACGAGCGCAGGACAGGGCAGCCGGAGCGACTCCCTTCAGATTCAACACGCATGATTGAGTTCATCAAATTTGCTTAAACTAAGCGTTCTAATGTATGGCTGTATTTCACAAGGATGCTGAAAGGCAGAGGAATGCGCTGTCTTTGACAGCTCGCGACTTCATCTGGCACTTTCTGAGTGCATTTACATGAACACCAATACTCCGATTTTAATATGATTAAGATAATACTCTTATTAAGAGTCTACCACAGCAATTTTGATTGCCTTAAAGGACCACCGAGTCATGAAATGTGTTCGCCATGCGGTATCAAATTCCATTAAAACAAAAGTCGAAAGTTAAAAATGAATCACTTGAAATTGCATAAAACTCTGGAGGAAACGCTGGATAGCCTGGTCATGCGACATTAATTGTCTTATATTGAAACTTGCCTTCAAAAGGTGCTTCCTTGGTTTTATCCATATTTCTTTGCATGTTGATCACACATCGGCCACAACAGGGAAAAAAAGACAAACTGTAACTGCGTTAATTGTATTCATTTTTTTACGAGGTAAATATTTTAAATTAATCGCATGCGTTAACACACTCATTTTGACAGTGCTAGTAAAAATGTAAAAAATGTAATTATGTAAAACTGCAAAATATGTAAATATGTAAAAATAAAAAATCCAGACACTATGCTGATATAAACTACAAGAAAATGTCAACAAAGCCATTGCAGAGATATATTTTTGCGGAGTTTAAATCATGGTCCCATAAATGCAATTATATAAGCATATAAAAACAAAAAAACATGTCATAAATTATGAAACAATAAGTACCAAATTGTTACAAAGCACCTTTTATTTTTGCATAATATTTATAATACTGACACAAAAATGAAAATGCATCATTTATCAATGTGCCTAAAACATAAAAGTTCCGTTTGGGTTGTTTCATTTTTATTGGGACAAAAGACAGACATCAACATAAAAACAAACTGGATTTATAGCATTATGGAAAACATTTGAGGTCCGTCCTTAATCTGGTCTACTTCCTTTTTTCCCATTGTTTTTCTGTCTACTCTCACACCATTCAATCGAAGATAAAAGGCTAAAAATATAACACACACTCAAAGACATCACACTGAAAAAAAATACTACTATTGTACAGTCTTTTTGGACACACATACCCTTCCTAAAAAGTCTGCCTGCTTTAATTTCACTCAAGGGGAGATCTGGGAGAAGATCAATGACACTAAACCCAGGACATACCCTCCACATACACACACACACACACACACACACACCGTCTGCAAATGAAATGCAGAGGCTCGAGTGAAAACACGCGTCTCCACACACAAACAAACGCTGGCATGTGTACACACACGGTGCACTATTTAAATCATGAACGTCCTGTACAGTGTTTCAGCAGAACAGTGATGGTGACAGGACGAGCGTGTTGATTTACCCCAGAGGAAATGTCAAATGATTGACATGCCGGCCCACCTACTACCCATCACAGCAGGGTCTCGGCTGACCGGGCCACCCCGGCAATCACTACCATCGGCCTCTGCACTGGCGGATTAATGAAAAAAGAAAAGAAACAAAAAAAAAAGAAACAAAAAAAGGAAAGGGGGAGGGGGAAAGTTCTGAAACTAAACCCAAGGTCCACCTGTCTGTCGGCTGAGGGGGGCTGGACAGAGCTGAAATAAAGCCCTTATGAGAGCACTGTGATCATAACCTTCACAATCCACAAGCCTTACAGCTGTCTCAAACTGGGCCGAGACCCTGACTGCACACACACACACACACATACACTTTAGCACATGTGAACATACATAAATGCTTGCAGACAAACAACCACAAACCACTACATACACACTAGGGTTGTTACGATTTCAGAGTTTTCACAGCACAATTACTGTTGCCAAAAAACTCATGATAATAATGTATTACACTATATATAAAATACAACACGTTCCAATATGTTCATAGAAAAAACCTATAGGGATCTCACAATGAACTTATATGGTGATGCAGGATCAAATACAACATGAGCATGTTTAAAAGTAAAAAAAATATCAACTTGGGTACAACAAAAAAGTTAAACAATTGATGTTTAAAGGTGCTTTCACACATGTAGATTGATTCTTTTGTTCAGAAACAGGGATTCAAATTGTTACAATGTTTATATTTGTTTATGGTGCGGTTTGCTTTCACACTGCAAAGTTTCTAAACGGACCAAAATCTTTCCAATAAGCCACATGCGAGTTTTGGGGTCTCACAGATTCACACACAGCTGTCATGTGTCGTTATTTTAATTTATGGAGATAAGCAATAAGACAGTTTAAGCGAAAAGGTGCACTTTAATTTAGACCCCCATCGACATGGTCACTAAATATAAATCAGAGAGGTAAGACTTTCTCACACATAGCCTCATTTTAGTTGTCAAGAGTGTTGTAAAAAATCTACTATTGAATCAATCAATCTATTTAAACACATTGGGTAGAATTATGCATTATAGACTTAAAATATAGGTAGAAATAACAGATGAACTGAGACTGCAGTCAGATCATGAAGCAGATCAATGCTGATCTTTCTTTTGAGGTGTCGGTGTAAAAATGAACAAGACAATAGGCCTAATACAAAATATTATAATATGATATCGACACGTCTCTCTGCAACTGGGTTATGGACTTTCTGACTAACAGACCCCAGAATGTTAGATCAGGCCACATCTGCTCCACCACCGTCACACTCAACACTGGTGTACCACAGGGCTGTGTGCTGAGCCCTTTCCTCTACTACCTTTTTACCATCGACTGTAGGCCTGTGAACAGATCCAACACCATTATCAAATTTGCAGAAAACACCACAGTGATTGGTCTAATCGGCAATAATGATAAGACTGCATACAGAGAGGAGATACAACATCTGGCCACTTGGTGCACAGACAATAATCTGCTCCTTAACACCAACAAGACCAAGGAGCTCATTGTGGACTTCAGAAAGGGACGAACAGGCTCACATGATCCCATCCACATCAATGGGATGGCCGTTGAGCCTGTCTCATCCTTCAAGTTCCTGTACCCACATCTCAAAGGACCTTTCCTGGACCACCAACACCTCCAGCCTGTCAAGAAGGCTCACCAGCACCTATTTTTCTTAAGGAAGAACCAGCTTTCATCAGCCGTCTTGGTGAACTTCTACCGCTGCACTATAGAAAGCATCCTGACCTACTGCGTCACAGTCTGGTATGGAAGCTGCTCAGTTGCTGAACGTAAGCCACTGCAGCGGGTGGTGAAAATTGCCCAATGCATCGCAGGGACCACACTGCCAGCCACTGTCTGTGCCAAGCACGTAGTATTCTTAAGGACACCTCTCACCCTGCTCACAGACTGTTTTCACTGCTGCCTTCAGGCAGGCGCTTCAGGCTTCCCCGGACAAAAACCACCAGACTAAGGAACAGTTTTTTCCCCAGAGCTGTCTTCCTCACTGACAGTTTTGCCACGCTAACTAGGCAAAAGGTTCTGAAACAAAAATTTACATGTGAAAGCACCCTAATAGTCAGTTGTATAGTACTCTAACCACTGCTGCTGACGAACCCATTAATGAACAGATAAATCTTAAAAGAGATTAACCATTTTTGTGGGAAAAAAGAATGCAGTTTTGAACAGAGAAGATTGACTGTAAGGTTTTTTTATAATAATTTTAAGACTAATGTCAAATGTTCATTGACTAAATCAGACTTTTTATTGATTAAAACTAGACTAAAACTAGCAATAATAATTAAGAAAGACTAAAATATGACATCTGGTAAAGTGAAAAGGCACTAATGCATTCTATTAGAGATTGAATTTTTAGTGTTATTACTCCTCTGAACATCCCTTGTGGACTTTGTGTGAGAGGGTGCCCTCTGGCCTCAAGTATGAATTAAACAAATTGCATGCTAGAGATTAAAGCTCAATAACTGAACCCGAGTACATGCTCGATTATTTATATTATTATAAATATATATATATATATATATATATATATATATATATATATATATATATATATATATATATATATATATATATATTTACGCCATATACAGTGCTGAATATTAATGAGTACACCCCATTTAGAAAATTTTGATTTTTATTAATTTTATTAGTGAATATAGGTCATATATTTTGGTGCATTTGAACAAAACAGATTTAATAAACAAATATATTTATTCAAATAATATTTAAGTCACAAAACATCCTTATAAATAGAAAGATAATGCAATTGGATTCATGTGAAATATTGGAGAAAAAATAAACTAAAAAAATTCTACAAAATTTTATACATTTTTTTGTTTGTTTTTCTTGAATTTTGCTCTTATTTATTTATTTTTTATTATTTAATTTTTTCCCCTAACATTTAAATTTGGGTGTACTGATTTTGGACCGTTATCATAAGTTATTTTGTTAAACTAGCTCCCGGCTTCAGTACCGACTAATCTAATGCATATGCGCAAAGATCAGATTGTAAAGCTTCCTATAGAAAATATTAATCTCAATAAGAGATTTCTGAGGGTTATACTCATATGTTGAGCCCTGTACATGTCATCAATACTGATATATTGCACCCCAGGCTCACTCTTCCTTAGAGAAATAAATACTAACATACTTGTCCAAGTATTCAATTTAACAGCTAAGATATGCCCGAAATATATAGGCCAATGGGCAGAAGAAAAGGTCTTTTATTTTTAGGCCCCAGAACAAGACGGTAACAAGCACTGTGCTCTTTAGCATCTCACTGCACACACAAACACACCACCTTAAAATAGCTAAAGCACATCCACTTATCCTGCGAAGGGGATTTGAACCCCTAAATAAAAACGAGGGATGTTTACTCATCCGTATCTCACCCTCTGCTCTCTCCGACAGGGGGAAAACAGGCGCTAAGCTCCAATCAGGCTCAAAAAGGCTGCGAGTCTGTGAGCCAAGGCTCTGAATAGCAGAGAGGGTAAAATGTGCCTCCAGAGAACGCGGCCCGCTTCGGGCTAATTAAAAGTTGGCCTTCATGCAGAAAAAATGATTAGCACATTTGTGTGATAATGTAATTGCTAAAGTGGATGCGATGTGATGCACCTCTAACATTTTGTGTCAGTCAAAGCAAAGGAAAATTTTAACTATATGGAAACTTTGTGAAATGTTATGGAGAGATGGATTGACTTTCACTGCCAAAGACAGATGTCCTGCTCATCACAGATGACAGAATGTGCTTCGATGGGAGCTGATACTGATATGAATTATCTCAAATAGTAATTCAGTCATTCAGAGAACATTAGTAACAAGTGATACAGTATAGGGTCCAATGGTATGTGACCATTAAAGATAATATTTCACTGATAACATTGTCTTAATAATTATGTATATTTATTTATTTTATTTTGAGTTCCTTGTTTTGTTTTAAACATTGAGAAATTAATTTACATTTCAATGAGATATGAAACTAACATTTTATCAACATGAAAATCTGTATGTTTGGATACATATATTCTCATATTTGATATCTATTTGTGTACGATATATATATATATATATATATATATATATATATATATATATATATATATATATATATATATATATATATATATATATAATTATAATTATATGAAAACAATGTTGAATATTAGTATTAGGGCTGTCACAATACCATTAATTCATCTTACGATTCTATACCAGCTGAAGAATCACAATATCCAAGTAGTATAGCGATACTGTATTTCATAACTCAAATTATAAAGAAATTTGTCAGAAATACTACATTTTACATGTTATAACAAGTCTTAAATTAATTTCAGAATTCCCCTATTATTGAAATAAATATTATTTGCACGTCACT
Source organism: Danio rerio (assembly GCF_052040795.2). Classification (NCBI taxonomy): domain Eukaryota; kingdom Metazoa; phylum Chordata; class Actinopteri; order Cypriniformes; family Danionidae; genus Danio; species Danio rerio. Next base: position 40,464,110 of record NC_141034.1, read on the forward strand.
TCACCTAAAATGTATTGATTATTTTTGCTTATTTTGTAAATAACTGAACAACAAAACATACATTAAAACAACGATACAAATTAATAACGTAATAATTACGTTAATAATTAATAACGTTACAAATATAGCAGTGTCCCCACAAAATCAGGCTCTATGAAGTGGTCAAAAATTGTTTCAATGTTTCCTGTTGCTATTTTGGGTTTTTCATCTATTGTTTTTTTTTTTTTTTTTAGAAAGGTAACAAGCTAAAGCAATTAAAAATTTCACTTTGTGAGTTGTTATTTTTAAGAGATTGCCGCGATTGTTGTTACTAAATCATATTGAGAGGAACAGAAATGAACCGATTCAGATGCGAGTTTGAAACGTCAGAAAACATGCAACCTTAAAGGGCTTCACAGACTATAAAATTAAAATGATCTACTGTTGCACAAACATGTAAGCATTTTAGTGACTCCTCCACATCCAACATTATCTATTGTAGATAGAGGTTAATGACTATGCAACAGTTTACAAACTACAGTGGCACCACCAGTATTTTGGAGCCATAGTATTGCAATACTACCATAGTACCAGTAAACCGTGCAACCCTATTAAGTATACATTTATTATGCATCACAGTGTGACCACATTTTTGTGGTCTAAAATCATTCTAAAGTCATTTATTTTGCTTTTTGTAGTAACCCGTAAATGTGCTTTAAACACATGCAGTGGTTAAGTTTAGTTCCCATAAACTACACTCATCAAAATGCTTTATTTTTGCCTATTTTTTTCTGTTGTGTATTTTCCTAGGATGTCAGTTTTCCCTTTCAGTTTTTCTGCACATATATATTGGTGCAAGGGTGGTGAGACATCAAGGGAATGATCCATCTTCAGGTCAGGTTATTTTTTGCCATCTTCTGGAGTGGAAATTCTCAGGGGCAGGGTTTGATTTTCCGTCCAGTTTGGAGGGGATTACCTGGGCTTTGGACGCTCACTCAGCCGTTGCCCACCTTCCACGGGCTGACTGTGCCGAGACGTCTTGTGGCCGGGCGTAAAGTATCCGTCATTTAGCAGCTAAACGTCCCCTCGCTTTTCCACAGCAACTCCTCCTTCAACTTTCTCTCTTCTTGGCCGCTGCTTCTCGTCTGATATCCAATGTGTTAATAAGGGAGATTTCAGAATAATTCAAGCCAGTTGTTGCCTTCCATGACGACCGTTACATTGCTTACTGCTGCCTGATGAAACTGTTCATTGCTGTGAAAAAAAAGAATGCTTCACATTCCACAGAAAATGCTGGCAAACATCTGACAGAGCTGTATCTGGTGACTTTATTATTTTTTGCCATGAAAAGGATGGCGGAGATGTGAAGGCTGTCTGCCTTTTTTCTCTCTCGCTGCAATAACTCTTCTTCATCTTTGCCGTCTACCACCGTTTTACAGAGGCAGCATGAAACTCCAAAACAGTCTGAAAGATATGGATCATGTAGCTTCATTTAGGCCTAGCTTTAGAACAGATCGCATTTGAGAACCGATCGAATGTTTAAACTGATAAGCCTGGACTTCATTTAAAGGGGACATTTTATGTTGCTTTTCATAAGATGTCAAATAAATCCCCAGAAAGTGTGAAGAAAAGTCTCAGCTGAAAATATCGGCCTTGTCCAATTTGAAGCTATTTGCTTGTAAGCAAAAACACAGTTGCAGTGCAAATGAGCTGCTGCCTTCCCGAAGAGGGCGAAGCATTTAAGCATATTCTGACACTCCAGAAACAACAAAACATGTGAATGTTAAAATGTCAGAAATGACCTGTAGCAGGTTTTGCACCAAGACTTTCTAAACAATTAGTGAATATATTTAAGCTCTTGTTGAGGCATGATCTTAGCAGGTTTCACAAAGTCAAATTTAAGACTTTTTAAGACCATTATGAATCAAATTTCAAACTTATACAGACCTTTTTTATTATATATTATATTGTAATAAGATATTTCTTAGCCACAAGTTTTAAAAAAAATTGTCAAAACAAGCAAACCCTAGTTGAATTCATACACATTTCACATACAAATTTTTAAAAACTATAATACATTAAATGTATGCAAAACAGTCTGTCCAGGTGAGTGCCCTCACCATATATGGACTATAAATATACAGAGAGCACACAGGCTTTTTCAGAACTTTTAAACAAACATCATTGTAAGGATGATAATTAAGCCAAATTGGTAAATACAGTTTGGTTAAAAGTTCTTTTAAGATGGATTGTAGGTGATTGAATGCATGTTAGCATGATTGGATAGTTTTTAATGGACCAAGTCAAATTAAGACCTGATTACAATAATTTAAGACCAACAATAGTAAATTTCAGTTCCTTTAAGACCTTTTAAAACCTAATTTTTTTAAAGACTTTAAGACCAAACAGACACCCTGTGAGGAGTTGTTAAAGAAAACATAAAAAGTCAGTCAACTGACTATACGGTTTATAATAGAAGCAGTTTTCAGATAAAAGAACAACATGGCTTGGGCCTCTGTAAACAGTCAGAGACAACATTTACATTAGCTGCATAGCATGTTAAGCACATTCAGAAAGCTTTTGAAAATAGCATTTGTTTTGTATGTTAACTTGACGCATTAAATGTTGGTACTGATCAATCCTTTAAAAGCCGACCCTCATTGGTAAAGTAGTAAAATCATAACATACATTCGGTTTAAATTTGAAACATTTTACAGACATTCCTTAGTACATTTCCCCAAATAGTTAAATTCAACCACAATGTCCTCAGTGGCTTGAATGTTAGGAGCCTGTATGGAGACTATATGATCGAATACAGTTAAAGTCAGAATTATTAGACCCCATTTATTTTCCCCAAATTTCTGTTTAACAGAAAGAAGATTTTTTTCAACACATTTCTAAGCATTATAGTTTTAATAACTCATTTCTAATAAATGATTTACTTTTTCTTTGCCAAGATGACAGTAAATAATATTTGACTAGATATTTTTCAAGACACTTCTATACAGCTTAAAGTGACATTTAAAGGCTTAACTAGGTTAATTAAGTTAACTAGACAGGCTAGGGTAATTAGGCAAGTTATTGTTTAACAGTGGTTTATACTGTAGACTAGAAGAAAAAAATATTATCAGACATACCATGAAAATATCCTTGCTCTGTTAAACATCATTTGGAATATATTTAAAAAGAAAAAAAAAATTCAAAGGGGGCTAATAATTCTTCAACTGTACATTACATACAGAATATTTGAAATGTTTTATTTCTATTTTTTTCTGGTGCACACACACTGCAAGTAAACAGAAATGATGTAGTGCTGCAGTGACACTGAGAATGGAAACGTTCAGATTGTAGGAAGATCCTTTTTCTAAATCATAGTGGAGCAAAATATAAACACTAGAAACACATTTGTTTCACACTTTGTTACAAAAAAGTTTTATTAAAACATTAATGGGTTGTCCATCATTTACTGGATTTAGATGCACTTGGCACCTGGTTATTGCACTTAAACACTGAAAAAGTCAGAGTTTCATTTCATGTCCACTTTAACAATAAAAAGTGTTGTACAGTTTCAAACTGAACCTACAATTAGACTGTAAACGATTTCACATCAGTGCTAGACATCCAAGTTTCCTGAACACACCTCGCAGGAAATCTTTAGTTACGTAATTCTATATTGAGCACATCAAATACTTCATTTATAGTGAGGCACAGGCTATTTGTAGTGTAGATAATATTTCATCACTCTGTGGTAAAAAAACTAAACAGACCCAAAAGCTCACGGTATGCGGGCGCCTCTTGCCTCACTTGCTCCACCTCTATTTATTGCTAGTGCAAAGGGCACGTTTGACGTCTCGTGTTGCCTCCCAGACAGAGAGTAGAGACCTCATAAAAAAGAAAAGAGAGCCCGTCTCACCCACCTGTTGTTGCTGAGGCGGGATGCCATAGTATGGCGGTGAAGTGGGCTCGTTAAAACCCACCTGCAATAGAGACGCTGGAGCAAGACTATGGAAACTTCATATGCCGCATCAGACCAGGCCCTGAACATGAGGATGAGTGGAAGTCCCCTCATAAAAAGATGAGCTTCCCGCTTTCATTTACACTTATTTAATGAGCTCATAAGAGCTCATATCAAGCTTCATTAATGACACAAACAAGTTCACTACAAGTGTTGTATAGTTATTACATAAAAAAGAGAAATAAATCCAAGTCAAATAGTTTTTGGAATACCAGGGGATGAAACTGATCTATCTGGCAGTGTAACTGATATGTGGCATGTAATACATTGTACAGCACATTAAAATAGCATCAATGTAGCATCTTTATTTAAACTGAATATTTTATTTATTTTTTAATTATTGTTAATAATAATAAAAATAATAACAAATAATTCTCATAATAGTAATTTGAATATCATTAGTAAGACTATATATATATATATATATATATATATATATATATATATATATATATATATATATATATATATATATATATACAGTTGAAGTCAGAATTATTAGCCCCCCTTTGAATTTTTTTTTCTCTTTTTTTTAAATATTTCCCAAATGATATTTAACAGAGCAAAGAAATTTTCACAGTATGTCTGACAATATTTTTTCTATTTTTTCTTCTGGAGAAAGTCTAATTTGTTTTATTTCGGCTAAAATAAAAGCAGTTTTTAAAATTTTAAACACCATTTTAAGGACAAAATTATTAGCCCCTTTAGGCTTATTTGTTTTCCGATTAGTCTACAGAACAAACCATCGTTATACAATAACTTGTCTAATTACCCTAACCTGCCTAGTTAACCTAATTACCCTAGTTAGCCTTTAAATGTCACTTTAAGCTGTATAGAAGTGTCTAGAAAAATATCTGATAAAATATAATGAACTTTCATCATGGCAAAGATAAAATAAATCAGTTATTAGAAAATAGGTATTAAAACTATTATGTAAAAAATAAATAAGGGGGGCTAATAATTCAGGGGGGCTTATAATTCTGACTTCAATTTAATACTATGAATTATATATATTCATACTAGGCCTATATAAATAGTGCTACAATGAATGCACATGATATTTTTGTCCTCCTCACTCTCCCCATTTGTTTAGAAGCCTCTTTGACATTGATTAGTTTTTTATGGGACACTGTGACTCTGAAACCCTAAACGGGTCGTCGTCAGCCCCCTGCAGTGAGATGACTCATCCCTGTCCCGCTGCTGGAAACACATGAGCGCACTTGACTCTCTGTATGTTTGGTGATGTGACTGTCCGCTGTTGGAACAATGGCTGGATTACAACAGATGACTATTAAAAGACCAAAGCATCCATGCCGAACAATGCTGGGGTTCGCTCATGATCTCCAGCAACTGCCAAAAAAAATGCTTCCAAGGCTCCTGATCCCAAACTGAACAAATAAGAGCTGGCAAAAGCAATCCTGATTTTCTATATGTAAACTAATCGATTTAATTCCCCACTTTCTTGATTTTCTTTGATGTTTTTCTTCTTTTTTTAGCACGTGCGTCTCCAAGTATGCATATGTCGAGCTCGAAACTTGAGATGGACATAAATTAATCGCAAAGAAACTTTGGCAAATATTCAAACAAAAAGCTCCCTTATTTATTACGACATAGAGATTGACCCATTAGGAGACTCATAATTTTGGGCTGTCATGGCATTGGCATGTTTTTAATGGCAGAGGGACTACCTCTCTCTGAGTGTCATGACAATTATTGATGGCTGAATGAAACCTCGTCCAGACAACAAGCAAAATAGGAGCCACTTGTGCTGCATTGTTTTAAAGCTATCCGTGCCACCTATTTTTAGCCGCTTATACAAACTATTCCACAGGTCCTCAAATGGTCATTCTTACAAGCAGCCACATTTTCACTAGGACGCAGTGGGACACCTAACCATTTGTTTCCACTTCTCATATACATTGTTTTTGTCCACTGTCCTTTCCCTCCCTCTCTGCCATTTAACAGATAAGCAGATATTCAACTGACTACGTTGATTATTTTTATAGAAGTGTAAAAAGCTCCAATATTGCATTCACACAAACATGTAAGCATATAATATAAAATAATAATAATAATAATAATAATAATAATAATTAAAATAAACAAAGTCAGGTTCTAAAATAATAAAATGTCATTAAAAACAGTAAATAAACAACCGACAGAGACAGACAGATCAACCTACAAATAGATAAACAACAGAGATAAATAAATAAATAAATAAATAAATAAATAAATAAATAAATAAATAAATAATGCATGAAGGTAAATAAATATTCCCCTTAGATTTACTCAAATCAGATTCAGGCCTTGTTCAATTGTAAAAATTTATCCAATATGAATCTGTGCCTCATTTCTGCAGTGTAAGCAGGTATAGATCAGATTTTCAATGTGAATCGTGCATCAATAAAAACCTTAGAGAATGACTTTTATAAAAGTTTATAACCAATATAAACTAATATTAAACTGTCGCTAATATTAAACTAATATTAAACAAAATCGTAATTGACCATCAAGATCTGCAGGGTAAACACAGCCTATATGTGTCAACCATAATAACTTCAGAATTTTGAATAGTTGCATTGTGATATAATTACTTTACTGTGTATTAACGACCAGGACAAATTTAAAGTCTATTCAAGTCCACCATTCCAAGTCTGTACAAAATCTTGCATTTTAACCAACAGTAGACCTACATAGACTTAATATTATCATTGCTGCTTTACTTTTTGAGAATTAACAGCAATTATAGTCTACTCTTATTAACCTTTATTTTACATCTACAGAATTGTGAGAAAATTGTGATCTTGACTTTAAGCAAAAAAAAAAAAAAAAAAGTGATTCTCATTTTTGCCAGAATAATGTACAGAGACCCGGAAGGCACGTAAGGGGGGAGGGGGGTGGATAAAAAAAACTGTGTGGTAGAAAAAAAAACTGAGTGATAGGAGAACATATTACTAAGGTTTTTGCTTTCCCTCGCAAAGATGTTTTGTGTTTTACCATTCTATCCCACTTTTTTTACATTAAAGCTGTGCGTCGATCGTCGCCTTTCATACGAAACCTCTGAACCAGTGAATGCATGTATAACCGATGATTGACAGAAGCGCTTCGTACAATAAACTGATCCCAGATCAGCTTCTGTAAACGCCATTTAATGTAAAGAAAGCGAGAAACAGTTTTGCGAGATAACACAAAACATCTTTGCGAGAGATCGCAAAACATCGTGGTGAGGCAACGCAAAAAAACTTTAAAATATGTTTTTCTATTGCTCTGTTTTTTTTTTTCTCCAACCCAGTTTTTTTTTCTTCCATCAATTTTTTTCCCACCATCACTTACTTTCCGGGTCTCCGTAATCATGCAGCCCTCATAGAAATTAAAATAAACTCTAAAATGTACCTCAAAAAATTTCTTTATACAGCAACAATAATAATAACAATAATAATATGAAAATCCCAAGGGACCCCTTTAACCCTATGACTTCAAAAGTAATATAGCAGATAAGATAGTATCTCCCCAAAAAAGTCAGCTGTTCAGCATGAGTCAGAGTTCATTCAGCGGTTCAAAGTTTACATTCAGGGTTCATTTTACAAAAATTCACACATGGCAGCTGAACTGCACCTAATATGCATTAAACTAAACAAAATAATTAGTCCGTCTAACGCTAGTGATGTTTTGACTATACAAACTTGCTCCTCCCCGCACAAATATATTACATATACTGCTTGGCCTAATTTGTGACAGTAGTTGATGGAGTGAGGCATTCAATGAATCATAAAAGACAGAATATTACTTCAAATCCATATTGATTCTGCTTATAGAAACAAGGTGTTGTGTGGGTGTTGAGTCTGGCTCTGAAAAACTACACAGCGTTAGGAGGTATCGCTTACAGTGGCTCAAAAAGAAACATCTGGACAGGCACGACTCCAAAAAACACAAACCCTGCTGAGACAGGAGGAATACTGGAGACCTGGCAACCCGCACTATTAAACTCCACCTCTTACTACACGTACATAAACAGACTAAATATATAGCTTTCCGTAGCGCTGCCGTTTTCTCCAGAATTTGTTAGGTTTGCCATTCAGTAGGTGTGTGTTTAAGGTTAATAACTAATAAAGCTGAAATATTACAGATCGTATACATCACATCTGGTTTGCATTGGATTTTGGAGATATGTCAAAAGGGTGCAGCTAATATAAACCTTACATTCGTGAGGATAATGTACTTTAGCTATTAAAGCACAAAGAGCAAAAACTGTTGGGACTGGCAGATTTTCAGGTGATCATATCGATTGGTTTTAAATCATTTAAAAAGCGTTGATAGATGATTATGTATAGGCAATGCTGAATGTTTAGCCACTGGGTTGCTAACAACCCTTTATTAAGACAGAGAATAACTAGTTCTCATAAACACTCTCTTAGTCTGGCTGTTGGCCCTCTGCTCCTGTTCAACACACCACCTTACTCAGAAAGAATCTTCCTCTCCAGCTCTCATAAAACTTAGTGGGGTCACACCGTGCCATCACAAAAGCTGTCCAGCCAAACAATCCTTTGAGTGATCTAATGGTGTGTTTAAACTTGTAGTTTGGTTCTCTTAGTTCATTCATTCTTAACAAAAAAAAAAGACTAATTATACTCATAGTTTGCTTATTGTGTTCACATTGTGATTTTTTATGTTTATTCCAAACTTCCCTCCCAAAAAACAGCTTACAGTCATCCAAAACCAATGCTATATGAGTGACTGTGTTTTTGTAATTGTATATTTTGAAATTGAGAACTGAAGAAGCAAGTATAAAATGTTAGAAGGTATTAAATAGCAATTCCTCTGAACCTTTGTCTTGGCCCACCATCCCATCTGAAAAGAGTGTGAATGATGAAGAGGATTGGGTAGAATGCCTTTCGTCATGTTTAATTTGACATAACATTTTATTTTATAAGTTTGTTTTATTGCTACAAAAAAAAAAGGTTTCAATTAAATGTCGTAAATGAAACCGGTTTCTAAAAACGTAAATACTGTCACTTGACGGATAGCGGACTATGCAGAAGACATCAGCAAGCAAATTACAGCAAATACATCAAATACATAAGATCATTATAACATGTAAAAAAGCATATTAGCTAATAAAAAGCAATGATTTCTAGTTATTTTAAAATATTATAAAATAAATTAGGAAATTACCCATGACAACTATATTCATCTTCAGCCCACTGGCCTCAATCAAGTTGTTTTTGGCCCTCATAAGAAAAAATTTGGGCACACCTGCAATATACAAACAATACAGAAGAAAGTAAAATGATATTAGACAAATAAAATAAATAAATAATAATAAAAATATAATATAAAAAAAATTCTGACCTTCAGTTTTAATATAAATTAGTCTAAACCTCTTCAAATTAACCATTTCGTGTAAAAGACCCTTTTCACACTTCCAAGTTTCTTAGTAGCGTCAAAATTATTATTAAAACCCCTGAATTATAAGCCCCCCTGTTTATTTTTTCTCCAATTTCTGTTTAATGGAAAGATTTTTTTCAACACATTTCTAAACATAATAGTTTTAATACCTCATCTATATTAACTTATTTATTTTATCTTTGCCATGATGACATTAAATAATATTTTACTAGATATTTTTCAAGACACTTCTATATCTTAGCGTGACATTTAAAGGCTTAACTAAGTTAATTAGGTTAACTAGGCAGGTTAGGGTAATTAGACAAGTTATTGTATAACGATGGTTTGTTCTGTAGACTAATCGAAAAAAATATAGCTTAAAGGGGCTAATAATTTTGACCTTAAATGGATCTTAAAAAAATTAAGCTGCTTTTATTCTAGTCGAAATAAAACAAATAAGACTTTTTTTCCAAAAGAAAACAAATCATCAGACATGCTGTGAAAATTCCTTAAACATCATTTGGGAAATATTTAAAAAAAGAAGAAAAAAAAAAATCAAAGGGGGGTTAATAATTTTGATTTTACTTAAGAGTGCAGTGAATGGGAGAGTACAAAATTTTTTTTTTACAATCTTATTTGCTAAAATAATTAAAAAAAACTCCACAATGATGTTATAAAGACTTTCAGAAAAAGGAAAAAAAAATTGTGCGAGACTGAAACCTTAGACAGAAGAGAGAATAATATCAAACTTACTTTCCTGTACTACTACATTAAAAACATTTTTTTCTTTTTGTAAATTGAAGCAAAAATGATATAATACATGCATAAATGCATATGAATGTTCACACTTTCTTAAAAAATGCATATAATAATAATAAAAAAAAACTTTTAAGCATTTAAGATGCTGATGACCGTTAAATGAGCCAAAACAGGCTTTTGAAAAGGGTTTATTTATGTATTTAAAATAATCTCTGAAAAGTTTTATAGAATTTGTCTTCTTTCTTTACTAGGGAGATTCTGGTTTTCTCTTTCTGTTGCATTTCTGATGCTTGTGTTCATGTCTTCGGTCTGTATCACATTAATAATTTAGGGTGTGTTCACACTTGGCATGTTTGCTTTAATTAAAGTGAAATCTAGTGCACTGATCTTTTAGTGCGGTTCATCTAAAGTGTGAATGCTGCCATCTGAACCCAGATGCGCACCAAACAAAGCAAGACCACCAAAAAGATGGGTCTCGTTCCACTTCCAAACAAACTCTTATGTGGTTAAACTGAAATATTAATGCAACACAGGCTATAAAGACATCTAAAGAGACCCAAAATGTGACATCACAAAATTCAGCAGTAAATAGGATACCATATTTTTTTATCAACACAGCAGCAGTGTTGCCTTCTGTATTTCAATACAGCTGTTGGGAATGTGTCTCCTGCAGCATATCTTCATTTTTGTGTGACAGTGGATTTTCTGGCTCTGTTTTGACTCCTTTACACATTTTATAAGCTCTTCACGAGTTCTCAACTAATAAAAATACCATCAATAAAAATACCACAACGAGCGTGTTTAGCCCAGCACACAGCATCGTTTTAGCTGCTTGGAGAGTTCCAATACAATTTGTTAAGCAAAAATAAACAAATAGATAAACATATGCTCTAAATTAGTATTTAGATTTTAAATTTGAAAGAAATTTTATTAGACATTTACAAAATACAACAAAAAATTATAATATTTATTATAGTTTTCAAGTGGACTCTTACATTTTCCCATAGCTGTATATCTTGATCTGTGGTCTTAAAAACGACACTAAACCCGGACTAAACGCTTTTTTTTTTTTTTGGACTGAGCCAAAATAAGAAATTACAAATGTAAACACACCCTCAGTAAGACAGCAGCATTTGGTTAGAAGAGGAATGAGACCCACTTTTTCAGAAGTGTTATTTGGTGTGCGCCAGTGTTTAGATAGCAGCATTTACAGTTATAAAAAGAACTGCACTAATTGTGCGTTCACACCGAAGGCGACAACAACGTCAAAGTTAGCTCTGGCCCCCTTTACTGCTCCGCCAGCAAGAGCGCCAAAATTCGCTACATTGATCTTGTATTTAATAAGGTCATTGCAACATATCAGCAAATCAGTTACATTACCGCATAAAAACATACTTTCTAGCATGAAAATGTTGCAAGCTTTTTACCAAATTCATTGGAAGATCAAGTTGTTGGATGTGGTGTGGTTTCATTTCATTATTCATCATAACTCATTACCATAAAGTTGACTTGATTTCAACTCTCAATTCAATTCTTCTGTTTTTCAATAAAGCATTTACAATGTAGATTGTGTCAAAGCAGCTTAACATCAAAGTTCTAGTACATTGAAACTGTGTCAATAGAGTTTGAGATGAAATTCATTTTAGTGTGGTTTAATTTTCACTGTAGGCATAGGACGATAACCGGTTCCAAGGTTTAACACGGTTTGGAGAAGTCAAGGTTTTAAAACCACCAAAGCTTTCTGTTATACCATTCCTAAAGTATATGCAAGTTTGTTGGTTTGTTTTTTTCACAACTATTCTATTTAGTTTTTAGGGCAACAATATCTCCCGCAGAAAAGGAATGTCGACATACTGGTCCAAAATATTTTAAATGTTTCTCAAATTAAAATACAGTGTGTTTAATGGCAGGAAAAGTTGTAGGTTTTTTATCCAGACATCGAAAAAAACTTATTTTGGAGCAGTAATCAAAATAACGTGATACGGTGAAACCTGATACGTCAGAATCTTATATCAGCCCATGACTATTTCACTGCTGAAGTCTAAACAATGAAAAGCCATTGAAAATGAATGACTTCCGACAACTTTGATGCTCTCGCCATGATAATGAAACCATATTGTTTAACAGAGTTACTGAATAAAACATTTGTTAAAGGTTTGATTGTTGGTGATTGGATAGGTGTTGGCTAGATTGAGGTAGCTTTATATGAACATAGGAAAATAAAGATCTGTTTAAAATTATTTAAGATACATGCAACACAATATTTCAATCAATTTTGGGTACAAAATTATATTTTGGGGGCAGCACGGTGGCACAGTGGGTATTGCTTTCGCCTCATAGCAAGAAGGTTGCTGGTTCAAGCCTCGGCTGGGCCAGTTGGCATGCCTTACAGGTAAATTGGGTAAGCTTGGCCGTAGTGTATGTGTGTAAATGAGAGTGTATGGGTGTTTTCCAGTGATGGGTTGCACCCCTAAGGGCATCCGCTGCATAAAACATGTGCTGGAAAAGTTGGCGGTTCATTCCGCTGTGGCGACCCTTGACTAATAAAGGAACTAAGCCAAAAAGAAAAGGAATAAATGAAAGACATTTTAAGTTTTTAAGACACCCTGTGCACTCCAATGTTCAGATGGCAGCATTCAAATGAACTCTGCACGAACAGAACAATCGTACCAGAGTTCATTTTAATCTAACCAAACCGGTGAGGTGTGAACACATCATAAGCATGCACTCTGCAGATATCACTAAAGAGTTTAGGAAGGGAGGCGTTAGACCAGAAAGAGCTTTTGCACAGTGAGCTGTAGTTCCTAGAAAGCAAAGTGTTAATGCACAGGGTCAGTGTCACTATGTTTGACACTGATGAGGACAAAGGGAAAGCTTATGTAATGCAAACTGCACACACAGAATTTTTCCCCTCAGCCTGACCTAATTCTGCTCAAAATAGACCAAGTCCCAGAGAAAGGAAAGAAACGAGGGATCTACAAAAGAACAGCTAAGACCAGCGGAGAGAGGAAACATTAAGGAGGAGGAGAACAGCAGGATTCTTGGAACAGTTTCTACAACTCTGACACGTCGGGTTGTTGATTGACCGCAGAAATCTGGCCGTGAACCACCACTGCCTATTATTGTTGTATGGATTTTCTTTTCTTTTCTTTTTTTAAGACTGCGTTCGACTGCAATCGTTTACTGCAGTATCAGCATTTTGCCCAAAACGACATCTGAGGGCAGTCCTTGCACACACCAAACTTCCAGGGCTGCACTGGAGACTACTTTGTGGGAGCGATGCAACATTTCACTGCAATAAAAGTGAAAGTGACTCAGTCAGCAGTCAATGAATGCCTTGTGAAACACTTTTACCCATACAGTCTGTAAAAATAGAAGATGCAGAAATAGAGCGGGTGAAACAACCATAATTCAATACAGCTTAAAAAAAAGTTTGTCAAGACCAGCTTTGATGTTGGTTTAAGAGTGCCTGTAAACAATTTGCAATTATTTTAAAATCTTAAAACTATTTAAAACTTTTCAGTTGCATATTTTTATTAGTAGATTTATTCGGACTTGGGGAATTTGTAGTGTATTTCAATTGATTAAAGTCCTTCTACTGACAAATTTGTCAAACTTAGTGGTTTGAAGGATAGTGGCAAAGGAAATATTTCGAATGATCCTCACTTTAAGTATTTTATATTTACATTTACATTTAGTCGTTTAGCAGACACTTTTATCCAAAGCGACTTACAAATGAGGACAAAGAAGCAATTTACACAACTATAAGAGCCACAATGAATAAGTGCTGTAGGCAAATTTCAGGTATGTAAAGTGTAAGAACATTAGTAATTTTTATATATTTTTTATAATAATTTTTTTCCTGTAATACAGTTAGCGGTGGAGCCAGAGAGGCAATTGCAGATTAGGAAGGAAAGTGGAGACTAAATAGTTGAGTTTTTAGTCGTTTGAAGACAGCGAGTGACTCTGCCGTTCTAATGCAGTTAGGGAGTTCATTCCACCAACAGGGTAGATTAAATGCGAGAGTTCAGGAAAGCGATTTCTTCCCTCTTTGGGATGGAACCACGAGGCGACGTCATGAAATGATTCTTGTTATGAATATACCTAAAAAGATTGTTTTAGTATATAAACTATTGTTAAACTATAAGATAATGTCAGTTATTCTGTAATTTATTGAGTTATTTGCTCAGAAAAAAGACCATGTAATCATCATACTTAAACACAGACCATCTGCAGCTGCCAGCTTGTAAAAATCATAGCAGTTCTTATAGTAAAAAAGCAAGCTAATGTGTCCACTGCTTTTAATGCATTTTAACTTGGAAATCTTAAGTAATTTCAAAACAATCATAGACTAAAACATCTATAAGCATGTACGAGCACCTCTTCATGAGAAAACGAAAATGTTTCCTGGCGAGACACTGAAGCTTATTTCAAATGACGAAGGCTTCTGGTCTGCAGAGCACAGGCTGTGGGCTAAGATTACAGACATCTCAAGTTTAAAAATGCCACAGCTCTCTCCCGCTCAGCCGGCAAACTGCATCCCGCTGCACTTTTGCAGACGCTCTACAAATTAATTGCGTATGAGCATTTCTGATTGAGCCATGTCTGGGAACTTCTTTGTCCACTAACAGACTGAGAAACAATTTGAAGAAAGCTGGCATCTTTCAGCAGCAAATTTATGGCTGAAATTTTCTGCTCCTTTTATGTTTTACATGCTCAATTTTTACCAATTTACATTGGCAGTTCTAAGCGGGGAACAAGTCTGCACAAGATGTTGCTTGTAAAACTGATTTGAAAAATCTTGTTAACTTACTTTTAGTGATTTCATGGCAAGCAGCATTTCTGTTGAATAAAAAACTGTAGCCTAATATGAGAGAAGATATTAGCGAGAAAAATGTAAATACTCAAAAAACATGGCACGCAAAAGAAAAACAGGAGCATTAGTATTATTAGGTGGAACTACTATCATGTTTTTCTTTGCTTTCTGGGAGCATTCTTGCCAACACTGTCAGTGCAAAACACGGCACTTTTTTATTAGCCAAGCTTTTGTCTGGAAGTCATCCACTAGTTCCATTTTCAATTTATGCACATATTATAAATGGCAATTGATGATTAGGAAGCATTGTGTAGTTTCGTAACCAATGGTGGGTTCAAATTATGTCATAAAGAGAATATATTTGTTGAGTTACATGCACATGAATGCAATGACAAAAGTTATAAGTATGAGGAACCTTCAGTGACGAAATCAGTGAAGCATCTTTATCATCTGAATGGACATTATTCCGAATTATTTGGAATGCTCTTCCCACAAACATTAGGAATTCTGGTTCATTGGACTGTTTAAAGAAGCTATTTAAAACATATTTTTAGGATTGTTTTTATTTGTCATCTTTTTTTTATCTCACTGTTTTTTACTGAATTCTTTATTGTTTTATTGTGCTTTGTTGTTTTTTTACTGTTTGAAAGCGCTTTGGGTATTAAAAAAAGCATTATAAATAAAATGTATTATTGTTATTTTATTCATTGTGAAATTTCAAAGCATCTAGAAATGTTTGTGCCATTGCAATGACAATTGATTTTACAACTTACCTTTTTAAAGCTAAAAAAGTCATTTGCTTGATCATTTTATACATGTAAAGTAAAAAAGTTAAAGTATGTCATTAAAAGGTATGTCACAACCTTGCAATCTTGACTCACCAAAGTGACTTTAAAGCACCTGACATCATACTTAAGACTTGTCAACTTGCAAATATGAACCTCCCAGGAGGACATGATTGCGCCACAAGACATGTCAAGAATCCGGGATTTAAAATCCTAACAGTAACCTGACACAGTGACTATCATAACAGACTAAAATATTGTGTAGTCTGAACCTGTTATTAGTGAATCAAAAACATGAAACAATGATACTATTGTAGCCTGATCCTGAAAGGTTGTCTAGTAATCAAAAAATACAACGCAATTGGGAATCTCCAACAAATAATTGTTTTTAATCAATCAAGCATATTGCTTGCATTTATCAATGAAGCGTCTACAAGTAAAATTACATAATGACTTTATATGAAATGCACAGTTAAAGAGTTTTTCTTTCCTTTGGAATTCTATAAAATGTAAATTAATGTAGCTAAAAAACCCTGTATTTTGGTTTAAATTGCCTCAGTAAAAATATTACATGTGTAAACAATGGCAGTGATGCACACATGCTAAACTCCTTGGGTTGTTTGTAATCTAATATGATTATTTGTTATTATAAATGCGTTATTTGCCATTTGTTATTGTATTCAGTTTGATCTGCATATTTATAATGATTATAATGAGTGCATGTGATGGCTATCAGCACACACACACACATAGTGAGCTGACAGAGCCTTCAAAGCAGCCCAAACAGCAGGGGAGACAAGTGCTAGACACTGAATCCAGCATAACCTTCTGCCACATTCTGGCTGTTTCTCAATATGCGTTCTTCAGCGGTCTTGCTTCCTCGTGTTCTCGTGTAACGTCATCATCAGCTGCCAAAGTTCAGTTCCAAAAGTTCAGTTCCAATACTCAAGACCGCAAGTACAGAGGACGCGTGAAACTTCCCGGATGTGATCTTGATATCGAGGACGCACTGATGCAGACTTGAGCACCGAACTCGCTCTGGAAGTCCCAAAAGTCATTGCGACTGGAGGTGGGAAGCGCAGCATTTTATTTAGATTTATTATTAAAGTTCAGAGATATCACTTATTTACCTCAGGAGTTTCCCTGAATGAAGCGGTGAAAGTAAACATCAACATGAATATCTTAATAAAGGAATAAACACATTTTACAAACAGGGTTGTTTGTTTGCTGAAACTCATATTAAAATTTGTTTTATTTATATTGTATAGTAGAGTATATTTATAATGTTTTTATGCAAAATAGATATTTTGAAGAGGGGGGAAACAATAAATCGTTGTATGAGTGCTGTAATGTTTAAATTATTTCCATGTAAAACGTGTGAAGGTCACATGACCATCAGGAAGAACGCAGCATCCCATTTCTCAAAGGACGCATTATCTGCCCTCGCGGTCTCCTGAGTTCGTTCTTCCGAAGACACCTGGCAAGACCGGTCTCCACAAGAATGCAAGTCCGCTCTCTGCGTTCTTGGAATTGAGAAACAGCCTCTGTCTTTATATTATGCACTGTGTTTGTCATAATGTCATCTTTGCTCAATCCACTGAACGCTTTTTCAGACATATTTCTACATATGTACATTACTTAAACCCATTTTATTCAAGAACATTTGAACTGGTATCAGTTGTTAGTTCTTTCTTTTTTATTTTACCTAAAGTATATTTATATTACTTGTTTGTAGCCGGCAGCTAGCTCTCTGCAACTCTCATATGGTCGCCTACTGAAGCTAAGCAGGACTGCGCCCTGTCAGTACCTAGATGGGAGACCACATGGGACAACTAGGTTGCAGCTGGAAGTGGTGTTAGTGAGGCCAACAGGGGGCGCTCAACCTGTGGTCTCCATGGTTCCTAACACCCCAGTATAGAGGAGTAGTCAATATACTGTTAGAGCACTGTCTTTTGGATGAGATATTTGGTCGTAAAAAAAATTCTAGGATGTCCTTCGAAAAGAGCAGAGCTTTAACCAAATTTGCCCACTGGCCTCCTAAATATTCCCATTCCATAATTAGCTACATCAATCTTGTCTCCTTTCCACCAATCAGCTGGTATATGGTGTGCAGTCTGGCGCAATATGGCTACCGCCACATCATCCAGGTGGATGCTGCACACTGGTGGAGAATGAGGAGATTCCCTACCATGTGTAAAGCAGTTTGACTGTCCCACACCTTTCAATTTTGAAATTATGGCTTTTTGCTTTGAGTAGGCTATTCAGTTCATATGATCAGATCAAACTTTTATTAAGTTTTTTATTTTTATTTTATTTTTTTATAAAATTAGTCATTCACTGTATAAATAAAAAATAAAAATAAAAAACATTTTGAAATATTTATATTTTTCGGCTATAGTATATCCCAAATCTTAAGAGTTATTGGTTATCGATATTGGTCAAAAAAATCCATATCGGTGCATCCCTAACAATAAACCAGGAAAATTGCATGATATATGATCCCAATCCCTAGTTTTTAACATGTTTTTACTGCCCCAACAAACTAAAAGTAGAATCATCAAACAAGCATTCAGGCTTCATATTAAAACTGTTGGTCTTCTGGGATGTAAAGGTTGAGCAGCAGCAACTGGGGTTGTGATCTCAGATATGGAAAATAATAAAAAGCAGACACTAACATATTCCCCTGGCCAAGTCCTTCAGCCACAGCATCACTCCTTTTCCCTTTCCGCACAATCAACACTTTTTATAACTTCCCTAAAGCTGTCAGCCCAGCTAAGAGAGGCGAGGAGCACTCAAGAGTGGAGTGGAGGAGGAAAAAGAGGAGAGCGATCATCAGTGACGGCTGCTGAAAAAGAGGGAGGAGAGTCTGCCAGTGCCTCTCTGACCTCCACAGTTTGATTTGGCAGAGACGACGGATAATAGGTCAACATCAAGCATGTAGAAGAGGGTCAGGACGAGACAAAGAAAACGGAGATGAGAGAAAGTCTGTAGATGGAAAGAAATGAGGGGGTACGGTATCTCTTCACCAGTCTTTTGGCCCCCTGCCCTGCTGGTGTCTTCTCCACAGTGTCGGATCTCCACTTCACACCGTAGACAGCTGGAGGCGTCAACACTTGACTGGGCCTAAAGCTCTTCTACCCGCAAACCCAGCCTCTGTTTATGCTCACAAAGCAGCCGCCTGTCACAATACACACACACATCCCTCTGATGCAAAGCCTTGTGTATCTTGGTGTAACTCTGTGGGTCTGCAGGCCCCTCCCTGACATGAGGTATCATTTACTTCCAGAGCAATTTCACGACTGTAGCTTTTCAGCGTCTTTGTCAGAAAAGCACGGAGATCCCTGTAATATGTTTGGCTGTATGCCCCGAGTTGATGAATTTCAAGTAGATTGCTCAACAGATATTCTTTTGTTGGGCAAAAGGCTGGAAATGTCTGACTGTAGCATCTGCAGAGGTTTCGCAGTGCAAGCCGTACTTCTCAAAGCTACAGAGAATAAGGCTATCGCCATGAGGGGGCAGGAAACCCGTTTGGATGATGCCAAAAACAATAACATTAACATGAACTATCTCAATCCAAGCTATCAGTTTCCTGTCAGGGCTCCGCATCTACAAAAGCCTCAATACTAGTTAGGGGTTAAAGATCCTACTACAAATCACGCTGTGTGGGAACACACTTAATATACTTTCTTAATAGGTTCCAGAGAGGCGAATGTCTGGTAATCAAATGTGCTTCCTTGAAATGAGTCCCATCCACCTTTTAGAGCAGACGGCCCGGAGAGGAGAATAAACTGGAGAATGACAAAAATGACAGATAAGATGGGGGTTATTTTCATTTGCGTTTTAATTTAATAATGATAAAAAAAAAAATGAATGTCTGAAGTTAAAAGAAGCATGTGCTGTCTTGCCACAGAGCAAAAGAAGATATGGAGAGGAAAAGAGTGGAGGACAGCACATTCCTGCGGAGTGAGTTGGACTGGCTGGCAGAGATGGCCCAGAAAAGCTGAGTGATGAATACCATAGGTTTGTGAAGTTGAAGAACCAGACAGAATCCTCATTCGCACTTTAACAAAACCACTATACTGAGGTAGTTCCTCAAAAATATCATTACATTTAATTAAATTAAACAAAACAAAACTAAACTAAATAAAATAAAATAAAAAATGAAATAAAATAAAATAAAATAAAAGCATATTAATTGACATCAATTTACTAAAAACAAAAACACTTTAAGTAGTCGTTTTGAGTTTATCTGTGTATTACACATGCCAGGTCAGTAGCTGGCGATGTCTTTTTTTGTTAAGAGAAAACACATACCTGCATACGTATGGTCCTGTTGTCCCCCATTGTCGTTTTGGTTGTAAAGCACATCAACATTTTACACAGAGATGATAATGGAAACATTTTTATAGGCTCACATTTACCCTAGTTTTATTCATTAGCATAAGCATTGTAGGCACCCAAAAGTAGTAATGAAGTAATGAACTGGCAAAAAAACTTTTAATAAATCAGTTATCTTGTTGAAAAAAAGTGTATTGCAACCAGTGCAAAATTTTCTCCAAATGGGTAAGGGATACTTCACCCCAATAATTTGAAATGCTTTAGTGTTTTTTTTTTTCCATACTGTGGATCTCAATATAGTACAATTCATTGCTTATGTTCTTAAAAGCTATTTATTTTGGGTAAATACCTCCACTTGTTTGTTATTTATTTACTTTAATTTAATTCTTTTATTTTTATTTTCTGATATTGTTGGGGTTGCTATTTTTATACCAGTGGATTTCTTTTGTACAGTTTTTGTATTTAAAAAAGAGGTTTGACATGATAAAACTATCAATCACAGTTTACCAAAAACAGAGTAATTCACAATGCAAGGAAATGTTTGGCTGATATCCAAGCACAGCATTGGAAAGGCATATACAAATCAAACACTTCCTCTTCAGTGGCATCTCTGCAAAGAGAGGTAGATCAAAGGACTATATTTTCATCTCATCTCTTTAGAAAAGCTTTCAAATTTAAGTTTCATATCGCTAAAGACATTATAAATGTGTAAAGCAAAGCCTTTAAATGCCACTGATGCTGCTGTGACTGAGCAATTTTATTGTGAAGAGTGTTCTTTTTCAATCTACAGGTAAAATACATGTTTAAATATTTTCTGTTTTTCTGTTTTAATTACGCTAGGCACATAAGCACGCACATTTTCTAAACCTTGTATTTCTACTTGACCAAGTCTGACAAGATTTGAATCTAATCTCTTGTGATATACTTCCATTTCCAACATTTTGGTCCCACATCACCTATACTCAAGTCATCACAGGGACACAATAAATAATAAATGATCCTGAAATTTCTGATGGAATTCCCATTTGCTGTGTGGACGATTTTTTCAGCACTAAGGATTACTGTTCATTTCATCTGGTGTCCTTTTCAAAAGTATCTGCTTGTCGGCAAGCACAGAGATCTCTTACAATCACCAACCGCAGCACAAATTAAACCAAGCACACAAGCCTCAGATATTTTCAGATATGATTTTAGATGAAAGTTTCCAAGGTGCTGGAAGTAAAGCCACTTTCGATGGATCACTCCCGCTCAGATGCTCAGACTCATTTTCATTAGGGATTCCCACCCTTTTGAAAGACTGAGGTCACAGACTGTTTTATGATTCCTCCTCAAGATACATATTTTGGTGTTGTGGATGTGATGAAGCACCAAGAATTTCCAATCAAGAGATTCTTCAGTCTAACTATCAGTCCATTTTCCTTACAGGAAAATAGCCATGTGTCATTTTACATTCTTTCAAGCATTCTTGTTACTTTAACACACTCCAACATAAAAGTCTAGACCAAATCCTGATTTCCACCAAATAAACAAAGACAACCATCAATTTGCCATTGGAGAAAAATCTGGTAACACTTCATGTGTGTTCTCGTGTTTGGCTCAATTAAAACAAACATTGGTGTGATTGCTCTGTTAGTGCAGTTCACTAAATAAGTGTGAACATTGCCATCCAAATCCTGGTTAACATCAAAAAACTTTGTTCTGTTTTGCCTTCATACATACAGTAAGTCAAACAGGATTATTAAACTGAAATACGAATGAATGAAATACAACAACAAAGCATCTAATCAAGAACAGGAAATAATGTCACTATGCTGACTCTAACTAATTACAAGCATTACAAGATATTAAGAAGGTAGTCTACTAATGACTGGTGTTTGACGTGTTGCAAAGTTACTTACATTCAGCAGAGTGTCTACTGGGGGACCCTCAAAATACAGTGTAACTGAAAGTCACGTTTTCTAGCGCTCAAGGTGCCGTAGGCTGGGTGGCGAAGCAGCGGGGGTGACAGTGATTGATTGAAAGATGATTGATGACTGCAGCTGACCGTTCAGCTCACATTTCAATTGTTGTGGTTCAGGCTCTTCGCACCTTGTAAAGCACTTTGAGAGGAGTGTGTTGCATGAAAGAGCAATGGAAATGGAGGAAGGCAGTGGGTCCAACAGGTGCCAGCCAGCCCCCCCACCCCCTCCCCCCCAAGTTCATCAGCATGTTGCCATGGCGCCACTACTGCCCGGCCTGTTCATTGGGTCAGCAAAAAAAAGCAGATGAAGTGGGGGCTTGGAAAAACATGGCAAAACTTAAAGAAAGAAAGTGTTGAGAGACCAAAGTAGACAATCATTGAGTTAAGGTCTGATTGATTTGATCAATGCAATACAATTAGCCATTTCAGATTCCTTTTTATGCACATTAAAGATTTCATAATCAGTCAAGTTCACTTGCTTGGTTGAAGGGCAATGATCTTTTTTAGTGACGTCTATAGACACTGGATCGATTGGCTTGGATGGGATTGTGCTGAGGCAGCTGGATCAGGGCTCCAAAGTGACCCCAATGGTGTCACAAATGGCCTCCATCCTTCAGTAATCAACCCCTGAAAGAGGAGTCAGGGGTCATCCAGCATCCAGTGTTCAGCAACACAACTAAACCCACCACAACCCATAGGATTTTGGCATATATGTCACTAAACCAGGTTCATGAGCTAAAATTAGTCAATAAGTCAATGAGTGTTAGTCAATAAGATGAAGGTCTTTTTTTATCAGACAGTTTATCAAAACTAGAAACCGTAGATATGAAAAATTACATCTAGGGCAGCATATCAAAGATGGTACCTCTGAAGATCCACTTGTTTGAAGTGTGTGAAGGCAAGGTTAGTTAGGTTTTAAAAAATTTTTATATTTGCATCAGTTTAATGTGTGAATTAGAAGTTATGTCTTAAAATACACCATAGTTAGTCCACTTTTCTCAAACATTCTCAAAAAATAGTTCATACAACCATTTTAAACCAACAATATTACATTTCTTGGAACTTCACCCATACATTTCCAACTTATTTTAATTTGGTCAGTCTTACAAAAACTTTCTACTTCATATATTGGGGAGAAAAATGATGTAATTACATGTTGTAACCCTTTGATTTGTATTGTAATGTGCAATATATTCTCATTCTCATCGTGTACACTGAGAAACGGAGAAAAGAATTGGACAGACATTTAGATTACAACCCTGAGGTTGGGTTATGGTGAAAATTAGACTCCCCCCTCTTAAAATCATTCGAGAGCTATTCATCTGCAATTTAAGTACAGCAAGATGAGGCCAGAAATATCACAGAGCATCCTCCTCTCAAATACCCCTCATTGTCAGAGTCCAGATAACTCTATCAAGATACACAAGGTGATTTCAAAGGCTTGTCTGGCTGTACAGACTCATGCCACAGGAATGCAAGGCAATAAGAACAAATAATGACAATAATGAAATTTCATTCTTGTCAGGGTACCAATTTATCATGGACACCCGAGAAAGTCCCACTGGGGGTGACTGTGGTCAGAGCCAAAACCTTTCGCCCTCTTCCAGACATGCAAAATGAAGTCATTTTCTACACAGATGGACCTAAAACAGAGAATTCATGCCTAATTTGATGAAGCTGAATTCTGGCTAGAGCAACTACACGTGTGAAGCTTTCGAAAGCCTTTGAAAAGGTGATAAGTCTAAAGGCCCTTTAGTAAATCAGTGGTGTGTAAGCATGTGTGTGAAGTTTGGGGCACACAATCAGACAGGCTCTTGTCTTTATAATTTTAGCAGCACCGACAAAAAAGGCGCATTTGGTAAGTGCGGTTCCACACACCTTGAATTGTATGTCATCTTTGAAGGGCACTTGGACAGAAGTAAAACTCTTCCTGTTAGCCAAGTAGTGGCGTGACAACTCAAACTGAGGTATTGCCACACACAAGGAGCAGAGACTGAAATACTCAAAGTAGCCTTGAGCGTTGTATTGCTATACACCAATAAGAGCAAAGCTACGCTTGGCAACGTTCTCCAGTGCACTTAGAGAAAGGCAGATGTGGCTTTGAAGTGAGCAAAAGTTCACTTTACTCAAAGAATGTCACATTATTGTTTTGAAAGATGAAGAATGATTGAATAGAACTCCCATTAGTATCATACTAGAGTATTGACTGGTAGGTTAGTAAGTTGACGTACAAGTTGCTTACAATTATTTAATAAAAAGTATGTAGGCAACTACAACAAAAATTTGCAACCTGATTAGGAGCTCTTAATACAACATGTGTCGTTCTGTGTTCAGATAGACACACTTAAAAATAATTCTGGAGTTAAAGGCAACTGAAAACTTACTCTAGCAAATGAATTCAAGGAGGGGGTAGAGTTTGTATTCCAGCTTCGGAAAGCCCCCCTGATGTTTGGCTGCATTTGGTACATACCAGGGGTTACTTGCCATGCGGGAGAGCAAGGTGCCATCAAGATCGCTTGGAAACATTTTATTTTAAGCAAAATTTACGAGGTCAGCACCTGCCATCAAAGTAAATTATGATAACGCTTAAGCTCGGCCCATTAGGCATTTATTCAGAACTATGTAGCACTCAACAAATCACAGACAGTCAGAGTGCGATTTATGATGCCCGTCGCCCTCCATGCATTACAGCTATAAACTTTGAATGCAGTGGCCGTGCATTAAATGACACTAGTGTGGCTTTAACATTTTTAGATCGTTGATGGTTGACCTTTACGACCATGCTGAAACATAAAACCTAAAATCAAGAAGATATAGAGTATAACTTACCAGTGTGGCAAGTCTGTTTTAAAACCTATTCTTTATGATTGTTAATGTAGTGATATTATTTAAACTGCAAAATGTGTTGAGCCACATCAATAAAAAAAAAAAAAGTACAATAAATGCAGTACCAAACGATTTAATATTGTAGGTTTTATTATGCCAGATTTTAATTTTGTAGATTTAAGATAGTGTACGTTTTACATGGAAAAACAAACACTTCACTCTTGTACTACTAGATTCATTGTCTTATTTTCCTTTTATTTAAAATTAAAAACTAGATCGATTATAGGTTCTGAATGTCGATTTTGTTTACTTTTTGATTAATCTTATTTGGTGTTTTTTAAAGCATGATTTGCTGTGATGAATATTAACAAAATGCAGTTTAAATGACTAACATGAAATACAGCATGTTACACCATACTCAACAGGGACGTCAACATGAACCCCAACATCGTAGGACGTTGCATTTTGTTTGGAAATGAAAATCAGGTTGACCCAACGTCAGGCCGACGTCAATATCCAACGTCAGACAGACATTGCATATTGGTTACTTTAAACACAACCTAAAAACAATAAAACGTCAACGTCTAACGAGGTTACAGCTTGACGGTGTGTGGACATTACCAATATTATGTTGATTTGATTAGACATTGGATTTTGGTTGCCAAACCTGACGAATAAATGTCAGTATTTGACGTCAATATGACATTGGTTTAAGATGTTGGCTTGACGTTGGATTTTGCTTACCTTCCATCACAAACTAAAATCAACAAAATATCAATTGTTATTGGACGTCAAAATAAAATAACAAAATAACATTCTTGGACACTGGTTGCCTAAATCTAACCTAATATTAACGTCTTATGACATGGTGTGTCTGATGGGTAGGTTGTTAAGAGCGGCAGAATTTTAATTCAATTAATAAGGTATGCCACTGGAAATTGACTAACAATTAAATTAGTCATTTAGTTTGCAGCAATCAGATCAGACCTTCAAACACAAACATTGAGTCAAAATTCAACAGCTTTTCTTCTCCGTCAGTGCAAAGCATTGAGGTGAATCAAGCATTGACGGCGTTTTTTAAAATTAGACAGGAACATGTTACAAAACCTAAATGCACACTGCCAACAAGCTTGTGTCTTTAGCAAGCAGTACCCTGCGCATGTGCCAAGAAAAACATCTTCAGCTTGGATAATTACAGTGACTTCGAGGGATTCCAGTGCAGTTATCTAAAGACAAAAAGATTATAAAATAACCTTGCTATTTCAACTCATTCGCTACACCTAGAAGTAGCAGTAAACACACCAGTCGTTTTCCCCCCAAATATGCCTACGCATAGCCAATGTTATTGAAACATCCTTCCACCATTAAGCAAAGTCAAAAACAATTCAAGCACGAGCACATAAGTGGGTCAGACACTTCAAACGCATAGCAGCGATGCTTGTGAGTGAAACATCATACCAACAATGAACAGGCTCAGAGGAGCAGGCCATGCTAGATTAAAGTCTGAATGATGCTTAACCCTGGCCTCTGCTGAAATGAACGGGACTTTAGCTCTCTCGCGCGCACACAACGCACGCACCCATACACCCGCACAAAGGCTTTGATCCACAGTAAAGTGGCTTTGATGGCTGAGGTACAGGAGCCTTGTGGAATCATCACAACCTCATCTAATCTTAGCGAGCAATGCTTATTTGTACTAAGCGTCTTAGAGTTACAGTGTCTTACTCAGAGATACTTTATACAATTGGGCTCATATCCAAAGGCAATAGCGAAGGCTGGGTTTGATAAATTAGTGATATGTATATTATTAAAAGTTGTGATTTGTATGCTACTGTGCATATTTCTGAGTGCTGTTTATGTGATTTGTGTATTATTGTATGTGCGTGTCTATTTTAGACATAAACAATGTTAAATTATTTTCCTTCCATCACAAATGAAAAACACTAAGCTTACTAAGGCAGAATGTATTTCAATCAACCATGTAGTCAAACAATATGTTTTAATAGGTTTTAAATTCATTTTCTTTCTGATATAGAAAATTCTACAATTTTTCTAACAATTTGATATTTTTGATACATAATATGAAAATTATATATCATTTTTAAACCAGTAAATATTGTCACAGAGTTAAGGACATGCTATTTCAAATATGATTGATTTTAACATAATATTTCAACAAGTTTAGCTAGTGCACTTTTTTTTGTTGTGACATTGTCTTAGTTTCATCACATTTACAATTTAGTGAGACAAAAAATAGATTATTATAATGGCCAAAACATATGATTATTCCTAATACAGGAATTGGCAAATGACTGATAAAAAAAATAATAAAAATAGTTGTAGTTTTCATTCCTTAGACTAGTATAACATCATATTCTTACAAGCAAACAATATAATTAATATCAGTGAATTCATCGTTTTTTAGACCAATTTTGTTATTAAAGAAAAAACTATTAACTTTATAATACAATAGAGCAAAAACACTAAATAAAACAATGCCTATTGGTTTGCAGGTCTAGTGCCATGGTCAAACTCGAGTTTGAGCATGCAAAACTCTGTCGTATGGCACTGCGAAAAGGGGCTGGATTAAACAAGATGATTAGACATTTTAGAAAAGCAGCAATTGGTTCATAATTTAAATTTCTGTCAAGAGAGGTCAAGTTTTGATCTTCAATTGGTCTCACGCAATCATGTGATGCAATTTCGCAGGTCAGAGTACACCAAGTTTGAACTTTGCAATGCAACGAACTGCAAAACTTGTCGCTCAAGCTTGCATTTTTTATCTGCCACATTCGCATGCATATGAATGGATGACTATCAGATGAAAAGTCTAGTGTAACTGCAGCTAACAGTGATGATCTACTTGTCTTCTGTTGTTTAACATAGACAGTAATATTTACATCAGGTTGCAGTCAATTTAATGCCCAATTTAAGACCCTATAAAAAATAAATAAATTTCATACTCACTTAAGACTAGACATGTACAATTTGTCAAATCCGCTCACAAATGCAGTTATATTTATAAATTTTAACACAAAACACATGAAAGAGAAATGTAGCATGCAGGATAAAACTAATTATATTGTATAGCTTCAAATACTTTAGAATCAAGCATTGAAATAATGTTTTTACAACACTAGTGCATTCTAGCTTCTTTTTTAAATTAATAAAAGTCATTTTTGATTAATTTAATTTATTCATTCATTCATTCATTCATTCATTTTGCTTCGGCTTAGTCCTTTATTTATCAAGGGTTGCCACAACAGAATGAACCATTAACTATTCCTGCAAATGTTTTAGGCAGAGGATGTCCTTCCAGCTGAATCACACACTAAATCACACTCACTCACTCATTCACCACGGCCAATTTAGCTATTCCAATTCACTTTTAGGGCATGTGCTTGGACTGTGGGGGAAACTGGAGCACCACGAGGAAACCCTGCATGCGAACACGGTGAGAACATGCAAACTCTACATAGAAATGCCAACTGGCCTAACCAGAACTCAAACCAGCGACCTTCTTGCTGTGAGGCAACAGTGCTAATCACTGTTATTATGCTGCCCCCAATCTAATTCATTTAAAAGTATTAATATAAAATTATTGATTTATTTTCTATAAAAATTAATTCTAAAATGTTCAAAAAAAAACTCAATAAGAAAGCATATTTTAATGCATACTATATTTTAAGCACTGAGCTCCAGATGTAATATTATCATTGTCTTAAATTCCCCAAATTGTTTCAACTTATGACCTTCACTACCTGAAATACATCTTGAAGAGTTTATGCAAAGGTCTGTGGAAACTAAAGAGAGTAAAAATTCCACTTTTCCTTCTCTGCTTTCTGTTAAACTAAACGAAACAGAGGAAGAAGTATTTACTTACTGTAAGTAGAATCAAATGCAATTACCGAGAATCGGTAATGTCAGAACAGTTTTTTAAAACACTTGTCCTATGACACTTTATGGAATAAAATCATTAATCCCCATAAGTGAAGTTCTATATTTTATTACAACAAAAAGTAAAACTAAAATACTTAATAATATGATATGAAGCTTTTCTTGAAATTCTCAGTGTTCATTTCTGGGACATTTTAGAAACATATCACACAAATCAAGCATGTGTCATTTGAGGGTAAAAACTGATCTATCTATGTGTGTGAGTGTGTGTTAATCTCTTTTATCCTCACATCAGGGCAGGGCGTGTCTTGGTGTCTTCAGTATTAGGCAGCAATGAGAAGCTTGAGTAAACACAATCAATGAGAAACAGTACAGCACACACAGGCAAGATACACACTCTGACAAACATGAACACACATATGAACACACCCCCATTCCAGCCACCCACCGCCTCCATCCACAGCCACTTCCATTGCCATATTGCAAGTATCGATCGGCAAAAAAAACGACCTACTCCAAAGAAATGATTGTACTCGCTTTCATCCATTTAGAGGTAAACGTGAAATAAAAACTGTGCCATTGAAAAGCAACTGTCCCTCTGTCACACTTTTTTTTTTTTTCACATTACAATCTCTTCATCCATTATTGATGAAGTTAAAGTAGTAGCATGCTGAATGTGTTGCATAGGAGATTTGGGGCTAATCCAGCAGAAAACAGGCACAGGCACATAATGAAGGAGGAAAAAAAGGCACAAATGTCAACAGTTTCACATTGGGACTGGATTAAGCAACCCCCCACAAAGAGACTGTCTCACTCGTCTTAGTACACAAACACTCACACCATGTCTCACCCGAGGATTAACACACAACCAAGTAGTAAATCTGAGCTGATTTTTTTTATGTGCTAAATGTATAACTATAAAAGTCTGTGTTACAGTTAAAAATGCTACAGTAAATATCCGTAATCTGGTTAACAGTGAATAACCATTAATTGACTTTCACAGCCTGCATGGCACTTCACTTTATATGCCTTTTGTTGACATTACTATGGTTCTTGTTCTCCCATCATTGGTGTATATTAGAGTTTTACAGTATGTTCTAATCTAATGTTGAAAAATAATGTTTATTCCATTACATTTATTTCATGTTTGTTGCCATGATGGTGTTTTGTCATTGTTTAAATGACACTGAGCAGCTTTTATGAATTAGCATGTTTCTCTGCTTGTGGAAAAAGATGTTTGTGGTGAGCAATGGTTTGTTACACTTGACTTTCTCATTACCATATGTTTGTGGATGTGTTAACATGTCTGTGATAACATGCATGTTTGTGTAACAAAAGATATGATGTGTAGATGTTAGTATACTATAAATGAAAAAATACGGTAGTTTACCATAAAAATGTAAAATTACTTTTACAGTTTGTGCTGTATTTTTAACAATGAAAAAACTGGCAGAAACAGCAACCAATTTTTCAGCTTTTACAGTGTACAATGAAATTACAGAAATCCTAACAGTTCACTCATGTATAACTTATGACTAAATCCAGACATAATCTGCTGCCATTTTTTGCCATTTCTGCTGAGAATAGTGTAAAAACCTGCAGATTTATGCAGAATTATTTTGGGAGTGTCGTAACTAAAAACGTACTATATGAAATAAAAAAATAATACCTTTTTAAATGTTTTAATTAAATGTTTACAAAGCATATCCAATTAGATCCAATTATTTGGTAAACAAAGCAAGTCTCCCATATAATATATCTACTAAAAGACAGAAAATCTTACTTTACAAAACAATCATAGGAAAATGTTCATATTAGTCAATAAAATGACAGACATTAATTTAAAACTGAATGCATATAAATTTACACACAATAAATAGACTCAATGATGGGCTCAAAATCTGTGAATTTCTGCGCACGCAGATTCCGTGTGGGCCTAATTATGACAAATGGAAAGACGATGTTATAACAATACAATACAAAGACAATCGTTAAACAAAAACAATACAAATAAAGTGCAAAATTAAGCCTTTCCTGCAACACATTTGAGGATAAAGAGTGTTGCTAGTAACTAGGGCTTTGTGCTTAATCAAATACATAGGACATCGATAATATGTGAATATTTTGGTCTCAAAGTCACAGACACTGAACAAAAACAGGTAATTTGTAAGAATTGTTGCCAAAGCATGAGGAAATGCAACAACCAGCAGCTACAAAGCATCACAAGTGGCTAAATGTGGTGGCTATATAAAGGAGTGTCTTGCTAAAAAGTCAACTGAAAGTATTGCCAGTGACAATCTAGTAGCAAACAACAGCAAAGTACAATTTCAGAGTAGTTTCAGCCATTTGTGTTTACTGTTTGCTCTAGAGAACAGTTTGCGTTTCATTTCTGAATATTTAAAAAACTAATTTGAATGAATGTTTAAGTAAGTTAGTATGCTTTCAGTTCCTTTTAACTAAGTCTAAAAAGCTACAGATTTTACAGAATATAGAGCTAAAGCTTATCAAAATCGCAATATCTGTCAAAATATAAATAAATAAATATTTCGCAATTAGGTATTTTCCCCCAAATGGAACAGCCATACCAGTAACAACACACTGACAAGCGATGCTCAAGTTAAGTCTTACGAAATACTCTCAACAACAAGGTAAAAGCAGAAACGATGCTTGCACTGTCAATATTGATAGTATGACCTTTTCTTCTCACTTTATGTCTCTGTCTGTCTGTGCCATGGTGGACTAATTAAATGCTAAGCTGACTCTAGTGGAGGTGTGAGGTGCACCTGAGCTGTTGTCGTCAATGGTTCAGTAACCATCTGATCTCTTTTGCTGATGACCGGGTGCTGGCGTCCATCATGTTTGTCTCATTACCTCCATTTCATTCTTGGACAATTTTCCCTCCAGCAGCCCGGGGGCATCACGGCAACTAACCACTCTCACTCGCTCACTCCTGCTGTTTATTGGTCCCCCTGCATCGGTAATTAACCACTGTGTGCTCACATGTATATTTTCTACACATAGCTTGAAATAAGATGCTTGAGCAACTTAATTTAGTTATATTAGTGAGTATAATGTTTTTCGATAGACAGACAGACAAATAGGATAATGAAAAAATATTTTATACAAATCAATATAGATTCATTATGATATGAAAAAAGAGAAGTTATACATTTATTTATTGTTTATTTTAATTATTTTATCTGTCTGTGATTTTTACAGTAAGGAACATAATAAATTAGAGTTATAGAAAGACTAGTTTAACCTGAAGTAAATCTGCCTTTCCCGTTTCAATAAACTTAAAGATATTAAATCATTGACCATTCAAAACCACATTACATCAGTGAAAGTTTTTGTTACCATGGTAAATGAGATGTTAATAGCAGATCGGCCCAAGACAAACAGTTGAGTGTTTTTTAAATATATACTACAGCGTTGCTGGCTTCAGTGGTGTGTGCATGTGTAGGTACAGACTTCTACTGCTTGCATTTAAGTTCTTGGTAGGCCTGGTCATGACAGTAAATGTTAACCACAGTCTATACTCTATATGTGATGGCACTGCATTGCAGAAAATTCTCACACTCTGGACACTCATTTTGAAGCCTATTTTACCATTTTAAGAAGTGTCTGTCTACAGCAGTCATCAGGCTAATTAAGGGCTCTTGAGCTTATCATTTAATCTTACAAATCAACTTGGCAAATGGAAATGAACAATGTAGTTGTTTTTTCAAAGACTGAGACTCCTCCTTCCTTGATTCGGCTTATCTGGCACTTTTCCCATTGCTCACTTCCTCATCTTCCTTATATTTAAAAAGTAGTCATGGTAAAAAAAAAACACTTCACCCACAATAAAGTCTTTTTCTTGCTGGTCTAACATATTAGCAGTACATAAACTGATTTGTTTAATGGTTTGTGGCTTTGCGTGCGCTACTTTGACAAGCAACTCTGGAAATATCATAAAATCTCTGTGCAAGTATAGACAGTAGTGTGTGACAACCACTGTTTAAACTAATTGTTTGAATATAATCTATGAAGCAGTACTTCGATTTTAATCTGACCTAAATCAATAATCTGTCAAACTATGGCAGTTTTCTGGTTGAGAAACAGAGCTTCTTGTGTGTTGAATGGCATCATGAAACATACAATTACTTCTTGTGCCCACAGCCTGACATACTTAAGTCATATTTAATTGATTCCTTGTGTGAAACTCGGTTCACCATTAATGAATCCAAACTGAACAAAAGCAAAAAAATAATTTGTTATGCGGCAGTAATTAACTAGAACGTCAGACATCTAAACTGTTATAGAAATAGATCTTTCACACCTTCCGTCTACTTAAAATCATTGCTCAGTTACATAAAATATGTTGAATGATAGATATTGAAAGAGAGTAAAATAACTGTTTCAAGAGGACATGATAAATGTTACTTAAATAACATACACAAGATTGTGCTGTGATTGGTCTGAAAATAATTTACTTACTGAAATGCTTAAATTTAGATCCTGAATTAAATGGGAATCTGATTGTCATTTTAACTAATTGGCTTCTGCTTGTAACATATATTGGCCAATTAAAGCATGCTAATGTCACTTAATTGTTTACCTTCAAATTAACCTTGATATTCACAATTTTAATATATCTCCTCTCATATGGTTATCATTAAAATGATTAGATGCACAGCACATCGGTGTCTTATTCTAAAGAGGTCTGTGTGGTTGTAAAAAGTCTTTGAACAGAGTTTTGCTCGGGTCATTTCAGCCCACACATCAGAGCCCTATAAGATATTCTTTCAAGTGTCCTTCTACGACGCCAAAGATGACAACAGCGAATCGATAACGAGGCAGAAATGAAAAGAAGCCGCCGGTCTGCCCCCGAGGCATAAAGATCTTCGAGCGACCCCTTTTTCTGAACTTAGGGCATTCCTTTGCAGGCTTTTTCAGCGTGAGAAAGCAAAGGCTCCAGCTGCTGCCAGATGAAGGTAAAAACGATGCAAGGACGCGTCTCTCCCACAGAATGGATGAGGCGGGTGATTCAATCAAAAATAGATATAAATACGTGCTTTTCCGATACTTTAAATCACCTCAGGTTTATACAAAAATCCTTATGTCATTTAATTTGGATGTCTAAACGGATATTTGGATCTGTGGAGATTTAAGAGGTTTAGTCTATATAGTATATTTGTGTAGGGTTGTCAGATTACCTTTTGATCGATAATTCTTGATGTCTTTAAAACATTAGGGATGATTTTCTAAAGAAAATAATACATGTGTATTTAAAATCTTTAAGATATATTTATTTACGGAAATTGGGCGGTGAATTGATCATATTATCCTACTTATTAATCTTTATTAAAACGAAAATAATGAAAAAGGCAATATTTAAGAATTCTTAAATATTTTAGCATTATGAAGTAATAATTTGTATACTGAAGTTGTGAGCGTCGATTTTAGGGTCAATGCGCTTTTTTATTTGCACCAAACAAAATAAATGCGTTTTGTTTAATTTATTTCTATCGCGTAATGCAGTACATAATTTCCGTCAACGCGCAAAATTATGGACAAATGTGCATGTCATTTTTAGGCTCCCAGGCCTATTAAAGCTCTGGTAGAGAGACTGGGATATTTCAATACAGGCTTGGGAATTCCCCCATGGCCGAGCGCATTAATTACTTGCTTAATGGGTGTATGACCCACAATGTAAAAAACGGATTATGCGCGTGAAACCTCCGTCCGGTCTGCTTTGCTCGTGTGAGATGCGCATGGAAATCAGTCCGGTGCACGCGGATCTTTAAAGATCATTTGCATCCAAGCCAGCTGTTCAATTCATCTCTAAACCTGACCGACACAGTTTGAGCACATGCACTTTTCAACATAAGTTGCTATTTTAAATTAAAGCCATGTTTGATTTAAAAATTAATCGTCTAAACAAAATTAAATAGGACAACCCTACCCATTCTGTTGTCAGCTGATGATTAACATCATATTTGCATATAGGCCTTTTCATATTTAAATAAAAGTCTAGAATGTCACAACTGATCGTATCCTAATAAACAAATTACAATGATTTTAAATATTATTCTACATTATTATTGTTGTTATTAATATTATAGTTGCATTTACCACGTTACGATATTGAGAATTTTGTCTTGTGTTAGTCCTTCCAAACAAAATGTAAACAACATATGTAATGCAATATATATATATATATATATATATATATATATATATATATATATATATATATATATATATATATATATATATATATATATATATATATATATACACTTTTATAACGTGTTCGTAATTATCTGACCAACATAAAGGTAAGGCAAGAGAGAATTGACAATGGAAAGGGGAGAGAGAATGAAACATTAACTGCACTTATATTTAATCTCATTTAAATTTAGGCTGTGTCTATAGGCATTTTTGTTAGCGTCTAATAACAATGATCGTTTATTGGCAGCCAGTTACAAATAAAATGTCCTGATTTGATCCATATTTAGCCATGGCATTTATATGGTTCATCTGTTTGAATTTGTTCTTTGAATTAACGTATTACAGTGTTTCGATTGCTAATTTGTTATCTAATTTAGCCTACCGTTTCGCATCACAAAGTTCACCCCTTACACACACTCTACGTGTTGGTTGTGCATACAAACACACCCACTGTGGCACGCATGCACACGCACGCGCTTATACACACAAACTCTCACTCACGCCCACGCGCTGACAGTCAAAGCTCGTGAGAGGGGGAAATGCACCACTCTCTGCGTCTTTGCGCGGAAAAAAAGTTCCAGTCGTGTAGGCTCTGCAAAAAATGAGTTACTAAAGCAACTTGTTAGGTTGTAACTGCAAACACTCTGGGTTGAAGATAATATATTCATGTTTTAGTGTTGTTTAAAAGAACCCAGAGATATCCCTTAACGTTCCCGTTGAGGAAGAAGAGGTTACGCTCCTTTTGGACCTGGCAGCAAGAGTTTATGTACCCGGACATCATCAAGGGCAAAGATAAACTTTTTCAGAGGTGTGGAATTTATCTTTTTTAAAGAGAGAAAATCAAGACTGGCACGGCTGCAAAGCAACGCTTTTCAACAACCACTGGTAAGTGCACATGACACCCTATCTTGAATGTGAGATAATGCAAGTGAAGGAATTCGTTCCACCTCGGGGTTGCAAGCCATGGGTGAACTTCAGCTTTAGTGCAGTTAGATGGAGAGGCATGATAAGTGATGCTCTGGCAGGTCCCACCTTGACTTTGCAGTTGATAATAATATATCGTTAACACTGAGACAAACGGGACAAGGACAACTTTACAGTTAGAGCGTGTAATGTACATTAACACTTGTATTATAAGCAGGAAATAAATCATGGCAACGAAATTTGCTTTCAAAACTAACAAATTTTATTGAAATACAATATAAATACTTTTAAAATAATCGTGTAAAGTCCCGGAAAGTAATGTAATTTTGTTTTAAGATTTGCATTTAAATATGTATTTATTTAAAGAGCATTTAAAGCCCAAGTATTTAATAATTATATTATTTTACTATCTTCAGTTAGGCTAATGCAATTTACAAGTATAAACATTTAAATTGACCATCTGAAGATAAGAACATCTTGTCATATTGTAAAATATTGATTTAAAAAGTACCATAACAGTTTATAAAATTAATACATCAATAATCTAAATTTCATTCACCTCAGCTAAAAAACATAGGCCTAGGTAACACGAAAATAAATAACATTATTAAGAAATCCGTATACACGCAAGACTTGGAGATAATCATGGTTCTATCCCTAATATTAAACGAACAGAGTAACTATAAATCAAATTTTAAAGAAAAAACGAAAACAAAACCTATTTTCTAAATATTTTCTTCAATTAATCTCTAGAACAAATAAAAAAAAAAGATATTAGTATAATGGCAAGCTCTGCTTTTGTTCTATTTAAATAGACTCAAATAAATTTCTAATAGAAAAATACATTCCAAAAATCTACACACACATTTTGCATGTTTTTCTCTGTTAATGCGCTTTATTACTGAAATTGCATTGATGTAGTCAAATATAAAATTTTATTGTGTCAAAACAAGTGTAATATTGTGTCTTACCTTTTTTGTTTTAACGGAATTTTATTCACACATTTTATTTAGGCATTTGTATAAAATTCGCTTAAAATTACACACCTTCAAAGTTATCGAGTCTGATTTAGAGGCCTAAATCAAAACCGAACGGATGGCATAATCAACACACTCATAACGAAAACAAAACCTTCACCTTTTAGGCTACTCTGGATTGTAAATTTAGACACTTATGTAAAATAATTTAGTAATTGGTACTAGTATGTCAAAATAATATTTAAAGCAATAACTTTTGACTTCACACAAAATGCGCACTACTGCGTACATCCAAAAAAAAGGCACAAATTTAATTTCCAGACTCTCAAGTCTTTGACTAAAGGCACAGATGCGAGGCAGGTGAAATAAAGGGAGGGTTGAGGTAAAGCGTTGCATTCGGAGAGAGAAAAATGGAGAAGGAAAACGGTTAACAGCAGGATTGCATGCAAATTTCCGACTGAAATTATCATAAGCAAACAGATGAAGCCTGGGCTAATAAAGGCCCATCTGTGTTACTTCATATCGGGTTAGTATAGAGCTGCGATAATGAATTTTGTAATATCCAACCGACAGACATCTCAATCAGACACTAATCCCTTGATTTTACCGCGGAATCACTCAACTTCTAGCGCTCAAACTGCTCTCTCACCCTGAAACACACACACACGGCGCACTGTCTCTCCTCTTTGTGCGTTGTTTTCATGCGCGTTTGGAGACACGAGTCTTAATTAGGAGGGACTCGAGCAAGCGCTAAGGGATTTCAAAACAAATGATGAGGAATGTGCTCATCCTATTACAGATAGGAACTATCCAATATATCACAGTAGATTTGAAATAAATCATCACTGAGTGGCCCATCCGGTCAGACACACATTTAAAAATAAAGGTTGTAATACAGGAGATTTTGAAGATCAGAAGAACCTCAGTTCCCCCGAGAAACGTTGCTAAAAGAGACACTCTTTTTAGTGTGAACAGTATTTAAAAATACAAAGAGAATGTTCCGTTGTTAACAACCTATGTGGAACTGTAAGATTTCGTTGATGTTAAATGTTCTTCATTGAACTTCAATGCCAATAAACAATCTTTTTTGTTTATAAACCAAACGTACTCAAACAAAAGCTGACCTACACTATTACTGTTGACATACTATAAACACTGTATATATTTGATACACGTGCCTAACACTTAAAATAAGCTTTTCTCTTTATTTCACAGGTAAACAACATATAACCTACTAAATGGACTCCCACTGCCGCAAACTTGCATCAACGTGTGCTCAATTAGGTAAGATATTGGTGAATGACAACTCCATCTCCTTGCTAGGCCTTCAGAAAAAAATTTAATTTATTATCAAAATTGATTGGATTTGTTTGGCCTTTACATAAAATTATCTGAGGTAGAAAACGCGCTCATGAGGGTGTAAAACACCTTTGGTGTTTGATATGACTTTTCATTGGGAAAAGCGGAACCATTAGACGTTTATAGTCAAAGATGGACATCTGCTGGTAGGACAGGATCATACAAGGGTATGTGGAAAGGTCTTCGTAATGCCGCGTAGCAGCTTCTTCAGATTATTTTGGGATTGTAAAGCCTCTGATTTTAAATGTTCTCTAAATTATCTTGAAAATTATAAGACAAAATGCTCGGTTATAGCCTAAAACGTAGTCCATTGCACTGGAGTAATCATGTGGGTCCTCGATAAAATTTGAAAAACATTCATCTCATCTTTCAAATGTTCATTAATATGCTAATTAAAATACAGATTTAATTGAATTATAAATAGGTGTAATATACGTGTATCAAGTGTAAAAAAAAACAATACAATTAAATTAGCATAACAATAAAAATAAATTGAATAACCCGCCTCCTCTAGCAGTTTAAGAATTTGTCGCATCAGAACAATTTTTACAGAAACTCAGACAAAATTAAGGGCTAATAAAAGGTTGATACGCAATGCGTGTACGGCTTCTATATCATCTGGCATCTTTATTAAGCTAATTAAAGCAAATAAGAATAAACCACAAAATCTACTTAGTCGCATTTGTTTGCCTTTCTTTTCTGCTTCTCACTTTGCTGATACACAAGATAAAAGTAGAAAATGAGCATCAAAATGCAAACAGCAAAGTAAGGGGAAAAGGCATTCGAGAGACTTGATTACCGACAATCTCGTCTCTTGTGCGGTAATATATGCAACGCTTGTTAGATAGACTCGGGGGAAAAGTAAATGTGTAATGAAAGCCTCCTCGTGAGGAGGAATATACTAATGGAAGAATCTAATGTCCTCTTAATCCTATGGAAAAGGCTTTGTCGTCTCCCTTATATTGACTGAATTGGTAATTAATGGCTCTGTGGTGCGCCATGGCCAATAATCCACAGCAGGCAGTGAGAGCGCTCTGAAGCATTTTGAGGGTCCACAATAAATACAGAGCAATAATCTAGTCCACATATTTCAATGCGTTTAACAAAAATGCACTTGTGCCATTTTCAATAGAATTTCTGTGAGTAAAAAATGCGTAACACCTGTCATTATAAGCACATTTTAGTGGATGTAATTATGATTTTACATGAATAGTTTGTGTTTTCAGATGGTAGTACAATCGGTTTAAAATGAATAAAAATAGATTCCCTTGCGAATAGCGATAGACTTTTTACTTTCAAAAAGGGGAATAAATGGCAATGATAAAATGAATAGCAAGTGTTAAAAACAGGCTGAAAAATATTTTTTAATAATGTTCTGTGTCTAAGCACTAGTGCAATGAATACGAGGTCACATCTAAAACACCTGTACATACAAGATTTGTTGGTTCTATATATTCTCCA
Source organism: Danio rerio (assembly GCF_052040795.2). Lineage (NCBI taxonomy): Eukaryota > Metazoa > Chordata > Actinopteri > Cypriniformes > Danionidae > Danio > Danio rerio. Next base: position 40,503,807 of record NC_141034.1, read on the forward strand.
TATTAAATAATATCCAGTACGAAAAATGTGAACTGAAAAAATGTCGTAGATAAGTCGGTCGGGGCTGCGTTTCCCAAAACCATCGTAAGCCTAAGAAGTTCGTAGAAATGATCGTACGACTGATCTTAATATTACGGTCTGTTTCCCAAAAGCATCGTAACTTAAGTAGCACTTGAAAATCTTCGTGGATCTACGAGTGCTCTGGAGTAATCGTAAAGCCTTAAGTGCATCGTAAGGAGACAGAGTTATGAGGGCACCTGCTGGACAACCGGCAAATTGCACCTACAATTTACTTCTCTTCAAAGTCATTATTCATTTTATTTGTACGTATATCTCTATTCATTTATATTTTCTACACATTACACAATTCAATATACAAATAATAATAATTAATAATTAGGCTAAACTTTTCAAAAATAAATGTAAGAGCTTATTTATTTATTTACTTATTTATTTATTTTGATGTGAGATAAGCAATTTTTGATAAAGAAATTGATAAATAATTCTACTTAATTAAGGTTTCATATAAATATCGAAAATGATGCTGATGTCATTTCCGGCAAGGACTGTTAGAATTAGTTTTATGCGAGATTGGAGCAAGACAGTGTTTTTACAGTACGACATTTCCAGTTAATTTATGTTTTTAAACTGGCTCAAAAATATTTTTTTTTTATGTTATTCGAGTTGAATATACATTCACACAAGTAGAAGAAGAATTATATGGATTGCTATAACATGTGCAACAATAACGAGCCATTCTATAGCGTGACATTTCAGCACTTAACAAACGGATAGCGACTCCTAAGTTGCACTTAAAGCTGGGCTACGTGCAATTGTGTTAAGTGCATTTTTGGGAAATGCACGTGAAACAATAACGAACGTTCGCAAAATGACTCGTAGAAAACGCTCTTAAGTGCTAAGATCAATCGTTATCGGGAAACGCAGCCCGGGTCGTTTTCGTAAGCAGTTGAGTACCCTTTCCCCCCTTAGTATGGACTTGATTTTGCAGGACACACACACACACAAAAAAAACTTTCTGTGGATCGCCAAGATACAATTAAAGTAATTATTTGATTGTTAATTTAACTTTAATCACAAAAGCTTTAATTTAGCAGTTTTCAAGATTGAGATCGGTTTATCCAAGTTTACTATATATATATATATATATATATATATATATATATATATATATATATATATATATATATATATATATATATATATATATATATATATAACCCATTTGCTTTGATATTTTCAGTCGAATGACTACAAAAAAATACAATCCTAAGTAACGCAACGAGAAAGGATTTTTCCTTCTCATCTCAAAAAACACCTAACCTGTAAAACTAACAATTCAAAATATACACAATTTTATTTAAAAATGAAGATCGGGAAAATTATAAATAAATTAAAGTTGTAACATAAATAAATGTTTGGCATTTAAATAAAATGCGCAGTTTTATATGATTTGGCATGTAAATGACGATGGCGATGTTTTGAAGAAACTTGACACAAGGTGAAGGAGCTGGAAGTCATTAAAGATGCTCATTTAAAATTCTTAAGCAGATGAGCGTCTTATCAGATTAAATGTAGCCTACTCAGTAAAAGAAAAGTGGGTGCTTTCTCTCCCGCGAAATAATCACGGGCCGAAAGTGTATACCTCGCCAAAGTAATATACCTCGCCAAAGTGCTTTTAATCCTTATATTAAATTATATAAAATGAATACAAGCCTGAATAAACTTAACTTTAACTTGAATATTTTTTTCCTAATATGATTTTTTTTATTAGGCCTCTGTTTATCATTTATGATTAAACTTTTATATGGGACAGGTTTACTTGAAAAGAAAGAAAGAAAGAAAGAAAGAAAGAAAGAAAGAAAGAAAGAAAGAAAGAAAGAAAGAAAGAAAGAAAGAAAGAAAGAAAGAAAGAAAAACAAACAAACAAACAAAAACAAAAGTATTTGACACTGTCAATTCAAGCTAATGAATAATAATAGATAATAATAATAATAAATAAAAGATTTTGTGCAGTTGTTTAGTCTGTGTTTGTTAAGTCTGGTGAAATTGTTTTATTGACGACAGAACTCTCTAAAGTTACAACGCTAATAATACGCTTTATTTTGTTATAATAGCTGCTGAGAAAACCTAACCTGGGTTTTGAGCGTCAGGTGTACCATGATAAATGTTAAGTGATGTTAAATCAAGTGAATGCACGTTTTTTTTTATTTACATGTTTTTAGAGAGATAGAAAAACATCTCAAACTGCATAGGCTGCATTTTCTCATTTCTTGGGCCGATTCATAGTCGGTTTGCCATAAAAGCTGACATGTATAGGGTTTAATGTTCCGTCAGATTGAGGGCGGAGTTTGTGACGTCAGGACGCATAGAGCAGCTCGGTTGGACAGATAGAGGGACAGCTGAAATGAAGAGCGAGGGCTGTGATGTGCAGGAGAGTGTGTGTGTATGCAAGTGGATATAATATCACATACCTGTCCCTGTCACTCTGGCTCTCCTTGCTCTCGGCTGAAACCGAGATATCTTTTACCCAGTCGAAACGGGAAAAAAATCTTTCCTTAACACTGGGCTTGTTTAATCATATTTTTTTATTATTAAAGCCGTTTCAGGAGTGTCGCTTTTAGTGGTTTAAATGAGAAAGGAGCACTGGCAACGCTTGCCGATACTTCACTGCTGGACACATTCGTTTCTTTCTTTCTTTTATTTCTTTTATTTATTTATTTATCTGTATTTGTGACCTGCGCTGAGGAAGTTATAGCTGCTTGCGAGCCGTCGGTAAATCGCTTGTCTTATCCATGACCTCTATGAAGGACCCGTTGAGTTTGGACCACTATCATCACAATCACCACGTTACCGGGAGTAAACACGCGCCGCTTTCGATGGCCTCTAGTCTGCAACCGCTTCAGCGGTCTGTGGACTCGAAACACAGGCTGGATGTGCACACGGTTTCAGACACCTCCAGTCCAGAGTCCGTAGGTAAGACCTGAGGAGATTTTTAACTTGAGTGTTTTTGGTTTTGGTGTCAGTTATCATTAAGTGTTCTTCTCGAGAAAGAAACATTTTAAAACTTCGCTCGGTGTGAAAACAGAGTGGGTTAGCCGACAGAGCGAGCCATGTAAATATATCAAGAGGTGGAACAGGCAGTTGATTCGTAGGGCTATTGAAATGAGCTACATAAGTCATACCCTTTGACAGGACTTTATTTACTTAAATTGTTTGTGAAAATGTGGGCTTCACGAATGTTTACACAGTGGCAACTGCGCTTTGTACAGAATAGAGCAAACATTCCCAAACTACAATGTCATTGCTTTCGTGTGATAAAAAAATGCATGCTGCATTTATGGCGGTTAAAATATTTTCTAAATCCTGCATTAGCATTTGAACATTGGGTTTTTACCGGTACTGTTGGCTTTGCCAGAAAAAAGGATGTTAGGATGTTAAAACGAGCGTTATAATAAATTTAATTCAGGAACATCATTAATTAAATTTCGCCCGTTAAATTGTTACCAGGGAACCAACTTGTTATGTTACCATGATGTCAAATATCTTCAATTCAATAAAAAGGAATTAGAGATTTGTCTCCCTCACGCACACTTCTCTAATGTGTCAAAACCGTGCCTGAAGCTTGTTCCTCTGCAATTAAATATTTGTTTAAAAAGAGTGTTTCCTTTTGCATTACAGAGAAAGAAAAGGGACAAAGTAAAAACGAAGATTCGAACGATGACCCGTCGAAAAAGAAGAGACAAAGGCGGCAACGAACGCATTTTACTAGCCAGCAGTTACAGGAACTGGAGGCCACTTTTCAGAGGAATCGCTATCCGGACATGTCGACTAGAGAGGAGATCGCCGTTTGGACAAATTTAACAGAGGCCAGAGTCCGAGTAAGTTTGATAAATAAAATGACAAGAAAATAATATGTGATATAACCCTTAATATTTTTATAGTTTTTCTTTGTGTGTGTGTGTGTGTGTGTGTGTGTGTGTGTGTGTGTGTGTGTGTTTGAATTAAATCTATTATTTACTATTAAAATTCAACATAGCCTATTAGCTTAATGCTGAATTAAACGTAACGTAATTTTAGTGCATATTTCATAGATCCACTAACAATAAAAATAAAGATATATTTCTGAAATATATATATTTTTTGCGTTGTTGTATGTGTTTTACATGTAAATATTTTTGTTCATACATTAACTTACTTTTTAGCTAGTCTAATATGCAGGCGCTGCATTCTATGCTTGCTAATTTTCCATAACGTTAATTGGGTTGCATACTAAATATGATTTTGTTTAATTGTTTAAATAAAAAATCTGTCTTTGTATGTTAAGAGGCTAATTATAGGTGAGTCAAATTGTTTGCAATCAACACGAAATAAAGACTGACGCCCAAACGATGACTGACTTTAATGGAGTCACACAGTCGCCTTTTAAGAGGTGCAAAGCTTTTATTTTGTGATTGTCATTCTCGTGTTGTATATACTTAGGGTTAGTGTGTCTCCGCCTGCTTAGCGAGAATACACATTTAAAGCGTCGGGCGCTAAAAGTCTGAATGTGTATTGGGATTCCCGGGATCAGACAAGATTCCGGGTGACTGATAAAAAGTGACTTAATTAGGGAACCTAACTGAGTTTGACACCACCACCCATATCATTTATCTAGCCTACCTAAAACAAACTGAGCAGTCCGTGTTGTTCTAACTCGATGACAGTCTTGCATTGCTTTAGATAGACTAATTAATTATGTAGGCTAATTCTTTTCTACAATTGTTGCAGGTGTGGTTCAAGAATCGACGGGCAAAATGGAGAAAAAGGGAGAGGAATCAACAGGCTGAGCTGTGTAAAAACGGTTTCGGCCCTCAATTCAACGGACTTATGCAGCCCTACGATGACATGTATCCCAGCTATACGTACAACAACTGGGCTGCAAAGGGACTCACGTCGGCCTCTCTGTCTACCAAAAGCTTTCCCTTTTTCAATTCCATGAATGTCAATCCGCTGTCGTCCCAGACCATGTTCTCTCCACCTAACTCTATCTCTTCAATGAGCATGTCCTCCAGTATGGTTCCGTCTGCTGTCACCGGTGTACCAGGATCAAGTTTAAACAGCCTCAATAACTTGAATAACCTCAGCAACCCCTCTCTAAATTCGGGGGTTCCCACGCCGGCGTGCCCTTACGCCCCACCGACGCCTCCGTATGTTTACCGGGACACTTGTAACTCCAGTCTTGCCAGTCTGAGACTGAAAGCCAAGCAACACTCGAGTTTTGGATACGCGAGCGTGCAGAATCCGGCCTCCAATCTCAGCGCCTGCCAGTACGCAGTGGATAGACCGGTGTAAGAGACGACTGTAGAATTTACAATCCGAATCCCAGGAACAAGAGACTTCACTTTTTGTTTCAATGGCACTAGAAGAATAAACCACTGAAACGCGTCCAATCCTGTGATGGAATGTCAAGCGGGAACGGAAGGCAAAGGCTCCATTGCTAATAAGATTTGTTCTCTACACTAGCAAGTGCACACTAGCCAGTGAAGAGATTAGGATACCACAATATTTAACAACAAGAAAAATCTCATTTATTTTGACGTTTCAATTTTGGACAGTAATTGACTGAACGGTTGTATATAGGCTATACATATATCTTAATATCATCTCCAATTTGTAGAAGCGAAAGCTCTAACTCTTAAGCATTTTCAAGAATTCAGTTCAACACAGCATGTGGAAAACTTACAGGAATCATGTCTTGCTTGCGATCAAGGGAATGTACATACTAAACGCACCAGTCGTGTGTGATATTATAAATTTATTATTAAATGTCTGTGTGAATATAGATCTAGAATAGCAACCCTGGGTAATAATACGCAAATGTTTCTGCGAAATGAACTTGGTTTTTGCTCTGTGTATAATATTTGGTACGGAATTTTTGTTTCGTTTTTCAACATCCCAAAAATAAACTATTGTGTTTTATTTAATGGAAGTAAATATATTGTTCTAAAACATTTCAGAACGTTTTCTTCACAATTATTGAATTCAATTATTGATGGTTGTATGTGGCACACAATTGTGGCATTTCTACGGTTTATAAAGACTCAGAGGGAAGGAAAAAGTATCTAATACACATCAGCTTGACATGAGTCCGGTGAAGAGGGCGAGATGTCCCGAGCAGATTAGGAGTCGAATATACAAGACTGACTAGAGGCTGGGCCTCCAGTGATCAGCGACGCTTGAAATAACAGCAATAAGATCAGGCCAGGATGGACCACACATCACTGGACCATCTGCCAGCTGAACTCCTTTAAAAAAATTAATATGAAGTGATACATGATTGTCCAGTATTAAGCTCAATAGAACGTGTGCAAGTTGAAAACAAGGCTCATGTGTCATATGAATTATGAATTACTTAGAATAATATATAAACCGCCATCCCACTGTGCAAACAAAACTGCATTTTTAGCAGACTCGCAGTAGGCGCGTGTAATTACAAGTGATCGCGACAATGAGTGTCAATTGACTGGCTGTTTGTAAACAAAGAAATCTCACAGCGTCAAATTACTGTATGGAAACGGTTTTAAAATAGAGTTAAGAGGATTAAGGGAAATGTGTCGCCCTAATAGAACATAACTGCGTTAGTGATTGGTACAGTTATTTAACTCCAGCTCAATAATAACTTATTGTCTTTCACGGGAAATCCTTATACTGCACTATTGTTAGCCGCCCTCTGTTGTCCATCATTAACTTCGCTGAAGTATAGCGGATAAAGTACTTAATAGAACGGACAATGACATTCATTGAAAGCCAATCAAAACAAAGGCAGGTATGCCACATAGACAGGCGTTTGTATGAGTGTGATTCTATCCATGAAATTCATGTCACAGCGCGTACAGAACAGGATGAGAGAAGAACATGTACTTTGAGTAGTGTGGTTGGAACAACACAAGCGTGCTGTTAAACATGAATACTCTCATATAGTGATGATTAATGGAGCAGACAGAACAAGGGTGGAGAAAACAGTAAAATTGAATGCTACAATTACATTTATTCGAAATAATAGCGTGCTGTTATTGAATGAAAACTAAAACGCCTTCGCTAATTTATAGCGTCTCCGTTAAAACAACAAATGCTTGTCTAAAATCCACAGATCGCAAATCATCCGTTTTCAGGTGTACATGCTCCTGGTTCTCTCAGTGAAGAGCTCTCAATCTAACCAGGCCTAAATTATTCATTCCCTGCAACATGACGGTCTGGGGTCCCAATACACATCTCAATAAACACTGTGAGCGGGGGGCCCACGGGAGCAATACATGGCAGATTCAGAGAGGAACCCTTCATTCGGCCTAAACACAGCGGGGAAAGCTGTTGCCTCAATTTTCTAGAAGACTGCAGAAAGGTAAGGCATTTTAATGCGCATTATCAGCATAAAACTAAAAACATGCCCTTGCATGACGAAGAGAAGCGCCAAAAGTTTGCATGCATATAACTAGTTTTCTTTATGCTAAAGACTTTCACGCAGAGTTTTGGCTGGCTGACTTCTTGGTTCTTTTATAAACGGAGTAGTCTTGTTCCATGTCTGCTTTAAGACTACTTTAGTTATTTCTCCACCTTAAAATATTTTAAAATGTGCACTGACCTGAAAAATGTCTTCAATTCCACCTTGAATTCGTGTTCGATATAACATACAAGTAAGCATTGTTAGAGAACTTTGTTTTATATTATGCGTGTTGTGGCCGACTACGTTTTTTTTAAATATATAATTAATATATCCACTTTTACTAATTTCAACGCTTGTTTTTTTTTTCTTTCAAATAACACAAAAATCTGTCTTTTTGACCAAACAGACTTCTTTAAATAATAGGCTACCCATAGGCTATATTCAAGCCGATAGTCTTTCCACTTACTACTGTATTAGATAATGGTTTAAATTCTGATTTGCATAATAATGCGCAGATTTGTTATTCAAACTGTAAATGGTTGCTTATTTGCATTGTGTGTCGCAGCCTTTACAAAAACATTGTCACTTAAATTATTATTATTATTATTATATGTCACTTATACGCATATTTCATTTCGGGAAATAGTATTTAACAATACAAATAAACAAATAGTATTATTTCAGCGGCATTTCTTTTTGATAAATGATCAACAGGATGCACCAAATAACACCAAAAACTATCTTCGTCTTCACAAAATTCGTAAAATCCCCCATACTTGATAAAATTCACCAAGGTGTATAATAATTCGGGACATTTCTGAATAATTTAGTCAATCAAAACTTGACTGAAATCATATATTAAGTTTTTCCAGCAATTAAAGGTTTGAATGAATGGATTAAATAGCCTATTTAACAGTCCATTACTGATGAAAACACATCGGACAATGTTAGGTATTAAGTAACAGGCCCATGTAAACATCTGTTTACCAAAATTGCAAAAAAAAAAATAATAATAATAATAACTGAAAAGATAATCAATAGTATGTAGGTTTTAATTTGCTCATATCTTCAAACTTTGTGATAGTGGCCAAAGATCACTCGTCAACAAGCCAGCTTTATTACATTGATAAACTGGACTGCGATGTTGTTGCCACCCATCTTGGCAAAAGCACAGTCTGTCCAATCAGATGAAAGAGATTTAAGCGCAAGGTCGGGGAGGAATGACCTCGCACATTCTCGCGCAGAGCTTACCTATAGTTCACCATAAAAACCTGCACTGACTGACCTGCAAAATATTCAGAGCCGAAAAGAATTAATCAATTTATATATTTCAATAGGCGGATTAAGAAATATTTTCTTTTTTTACAATAAGTAATTACAAATAATTTTAAATATATTTTTTGTATTTATATAGAACTGGCACTGGCCTCTTTTGGGATGATTACTGACCTTGTCCAAAACAGCTGTCCACATAATTTATGTAAAGGTTTGTGTGTCAGTTCCAAAATGTAGCTTAATTTGATTATGAACTTTCCATTTTCCTTAAGTACAGAAAACAATCTTCATTCAAACTTGCACATCTCATTTGCAGTCTTAAAACTGGATTATATTGGCCATTAGCCACCACACTCTCAGCATTGGCACTGGCTATTGGAAACTCACTACTGAAAACAATTACAAAATGCTACTACTATTACACAACCATTACAAAGTTATTTAAAAGCAAGATGTCTCAATTAATAGCATCTGAAACGTGTCTCCCTGTTAAATCAGGCGTTCACATTTGCAGAAACTAAGCTGGTACAGGCCTAAAGTGAATCTATAGACCCTCCAGACAGTCATTGTGTGTGCAAGTTAGTAAGCAAACACTGGACAGGGTAAGCTTGAATTGTTGGAGAAAAATGTATGGGAGGATTATGGGTGTGGAGGCGTGTATGGAAAACCTCAGGTGTTGCTTCCCATTTAAAGGCACAAATGAGAAATGACAACAATTTAAAGAATTTTTGATCTGTAAAATTAAAATGGCACTGACTTCATTCACTCCATATGTACAAAAGGAGAATATTCAATTTTGTTTTCCACTGAAGAAATAAACTCCTACAAGTCTACAAATTTCAGAGTGTTCTTTACATAAACTATCCCTTAGGTAAACTGTCATGATTATACTTCGTCTATAAGGCAACTATGTGTCTGTACCTGCATAAGATGTGCCTTTCATTTCACACATTCTGGTTCTTTGTGTGAATATTTGTTCTTTTGTGTGTTTGGAAATCATGCTGGAATATTGCTAACCTACATGTCTATGCTTTCATCTGATGTGCTTGTATTTTGCTGGTCAAAGTGTGTGTCTACCTCTCTTAGGATGTGCCAGAGCTTGTGTGTATCCGTGTATATATCCCATCCCTTGACATGCTTGAGTTTGTTTTTTTTATGCATTCAGGTGTGTGTGTGTGTGTGTGTGTGTCTCTGACACGGCCCTGCCTTTGATGAGCTGAGTGTGACGCCGGGACAGCTTCTCTGGCCGCAGGCGTGTGCTATGTGGGAGCGTGTGAACGATCAGACATGGAGTAAACTTCCATGACTCAGACACTTCCTGCTCTCTCAACTTATATTAAAAAGAAACATCGTAAATGTTTTGACTCGAAAATCGATTAGGAATTGCTCACAGTGAGTAGCATGAAATAGCAGATGCGCGGATGTGTGTGGAATTAACAAAGATAGTATCAGTGAAGAGGCCCTGCTGCAACCTTTCTCTATTGTTTTGCAATGGGAAGAGAGTGACGGAGGACTGATGATGTAATGCAGTGCTTAAAGCCTATAAGCTGTCCAGACTGCAAGAAGCTTTTTGATGCAAAGAGATACAGAACATTTTCCTCAAATAACAGTCGGGATTCTGCTCTAATGATATTGTGAGGAGAATGTAATGATTGTGGATATGCTTTAACAAAACATTTCGAGACAAATAAGCCCAATGTAAGACCCCAATATACATATAGTAACTACTTTTCATTAGAATTACAATATCTACAATGTATCTGCTCTCGAGTGACTGAACACTGAATGGAAAATTTTACTGTGGTGTTCAGCATGATAACTGAAAATGACATTACATTAGTGCACTGATCGATTGAGCTTGAAATACAGTGATGCATGTATGCTAAGCTGCAGTTCGGTATGTAAAGTGGTTAAGTTTCATCATCAGCACATTATTTGCATAAAATAATAAATAATAGTCTATATACAGCACACAGTTTAAATGTCACCAGCAATATGCATTTCCCAACTAACTGCGTGTTTTCTTATTTGTTTTTTGTTAGTTTGTTTTTTGCAACCATGCATACTAGGGCTGCACGATAAAATCGAATATTAAGATATTTTTTTTGTGATAAATATTGTGATATGAATAGTTTGACAAGATGGTTTGAATAGCTCTATTTGACGGTTTTCTGAGACTAACAGTATTCATGTACAGAAACTGAATATCACACTGCAAAAAAAATTCTTACTTTGCTTTAACACGTTTCTAGTTCAAATATCAAAAAAAAATTAACAAACCCAGCAAAAATAAAAAGTTTTTATTGTCAAAAGGAATAAGTGTATATTAAGAGTTTTTTTTTTTTTTTTTTTTTTGCTTGTTTTAGGAAAATTATTTGCAAGTGGAGTAAGTGAAATAATTTAGTTTTCACTTTGATGTAGATATTTGGACTAGAATCAAGACAAACATTTTAGTAAGAAATGTTTTTGCATAAATCATATAACTTCCATATAAATACATCAATTAAATACAATTCTGTGGCTCCTGGTCAACTATAATTCAGACTGCATGGACATTGCATATCTTTGCGATGTGACTATTGTAAACGTGCACATTGCAATATCCATGCTACAACGATATATTGTGCAGCCCTAATACATACAGTGTGTCAACAAGGTGTCAACACTAGCTACATTTCCATCCACATATTTTAATGTGCATTTTGGACATTGGCATAAAAAAAAGTTGATGGAAACGTCAAGATGAGCATACTTTTCGAAAATGTGCATTTAAAATGCGCAAAACTGAGTAGGATAAACGTTTTATTCAATAAGAAAAAATGCACAAAAACTACATCGCAAACACTTTTATTGAACAAATTCCAGTACGCGCATTTAAAAAAGGTCATGTGATTTTTGTTATAGGAATCATGTAATGGTAAAAATGTGCCTGAATGGACAAACCAGAAGGCTGAGCACACTGTAAAATATCTGAAATGTTGTTTTAGTCATTCTAAAATGCCTTAACCATCTCAGTATTAGGGTTAAATTATTAATTACCTCCAGAACTGTCAAGAGCTTTTGTGCGCCACATCTCACACCTTCAAACGCCACCACGCGTTCATTGCGTGTCGGCATCATCTTCTGAGGAGCAAGTCACTTATTAAATAAGGAATATATTCATGCAGCTACTTGATATTTGGCACCAGCTAATCAGGAATTGATGATTTTGTTCTCTTTGACTCGTTGGATGGAAACGCTGCTTTATTTGCACGTCTTTTATGCCATATTGCCATTTTTAGATGGAAACATAGCTGATGACCGCTTCCCAGTTGGAAAAAAACAAGTAGATGCATTAATAAAATGCACACATATGACGTATACTTTAGCTTTTAGCAAGCAATGGACAGACAACTTGCAAAAGAACTGTTTTTTGCACCACTCAGTTAGTCCACAAAGAGTTAGCACTGAATCAGGCTGTTGCTTCACAACTGGAACGAAAGCAAGAAAACTAAAGAGAAAACAAAGACAACAAACTACCGAAGACAGCAAAAACACGAGACACTTGTATGAAAGGATTAAACGTCACTTAACTCTTTTTTTAAACAAGTACAGCAACATTTTTGCGACTAAGAACTTCTGAAGAGAGAAAACAGTCACTGGAAGAGGATGTATCTTTCTAAAGCAAAAAATGTTCATGCACACTATCAAACGATGTATACTTTGTACTTCGATTTCTGATTTCTAAGAATAGGAAAAAAACAGTTTAATAAAGAATACCTGTTGTCTATTCTCTCATAAACAATTCAAAAGGAACTAGAGAGTCATAGGAAGAACACACCCTAAAACTGACAAAAAATATAAATATGCACTCTTCTCTATTGACCTGTCAAATAGCGTTTACCATGCAAACTTTAACTTTTGAAAAGCAGCTGCATGCAAACACACACACACACACACACACACACACACACACACACACACACACAAATCTGACAAACACTGTACAGGGGTTTTTGAATTGTGAGTGCCTAAAGAATTAAGCGAAAGGTATGAAGAGGATGAATGACAGCATTGTGTAGCAGTGTTAACAGTAACAAGAAACTGCAGCTCTCTCAACCTCATCACCTTTCACAAATATGACATCATCATTCGCTTAAGCCTTTACACATCAAATGTGAAAAGGTCAAGAGCATTAAGCCTCAAGCAAGACAACACTGTTACTACACCACTGACTAACTGACTAGGTGCTATACTGAATGAGAGAATATTCAAAATGCCAGTTGTAATAAACAAATCATGCTCTGAGAACATAAAGCGCCAAGCTCAGATGCAAGATGTTCGGAGACCCTGCCTGGATGTTGTATGTTAATGCATACACCACTGTCTTCATTTGACGTTTAATCTTTCATAAGGGGAGACATGTTTGAACCCACAGGCGGCCTAATAAAGCAGTGAAAGCAATCTGCTGCGATTCTTTTTCAAACATCCTCCTCATTACGTGCCACAGTTTGCGCTCGAAAATCCTGCTAATCTCAGTGGAAAGATGACGTGAGCTGATCGACATTAATGGATCTGTAGATGCAGAAGTGCAAGAACACAGGGCAGAGAGTTTAAGAGGAAAGTATAGAAGAACGTTGACTCTGTCCTTCAGCTCTGTTGTGTTATTTGTCGATGTAATGCTTTGATTGTCAACTGACTTCCTTTCTTTTTTGAACTTCTTACTGCAGTAGGTGCAGTTTTACTTTAGAGATGATGCTGTGGAAATTTCACTATGGGAAATCTGTGCAATTCTAAAGAGTACCAAATTAGTTTTTTTTAGCTTGAAACAATAACAAAACCCCTTTTGTTTTGAAAAAAAAAACTATTTTTTATGGTCACTTATAGCAGGGGTTTTCAAACATTTCAGTCCACGACCCCCAAAATAACAATGTCAGTGACCCCCCAATATTCTCAGAGGGGGTTAAAAATATATAAACCTTGCACACTACGGAGAACACATACCAATAGACCCAGGTCTATTCATCATTTAATTTCAGAGAACGCCATTCTGAGATTATCATCCATGATCAGTTGTTCGAAAGACCCACCCCCCTACTGAAAAAGTCCAGAATATGGCCCATATACGAGTGCTCATTTGTCCGACGTTTGACAGTATGCCATCACAAATTGTGGGGAAAAAAAACGATAGAAGAGACAAATTTAATTATTAATGATCATTTAAATGGACAAATTCTGACTGAGATAATTAGCAGGCCAGTTTGTTATGTCTATAGGCTACAGTTTTTAATTAAAAACAAGTTTTAACAGATTCCCTATTGTTTTAATGATGGATGATAATAACTTAGCATTTAAAAAAAAAGTTTTTATTTTTTATTTTTTTATATTAACTATCTGACAAGATAATGCAAAAATGAGTGGATAAAATGTCACAAAAATGCAATTTCTGAACCTTATAATTGAATAGAAAATAAGGCAAATAACTGCAAAAAGATTAATTAAAAAAAAAAAATTAATAGGCTGGCTACGGGCCTGTAATGTATGTTTAAAAATGGAAAGGCTGATGGCTTTTTATTTGCATGTTGTTTTTTAATGTTAATTATTAACATGTTAACATTGTTACTATTAACTACTATTTTGTTCTTTAGTAGGTTATGGATAAAATATAGTAATTCTATTGAATTAGATTTTTGGAAATTGCCAAGCGCCCCCCGTCATTGTACTGTGGATTTTTAGTTTAAACACTTTTTTGAAAAGCATGCAGTTGGGTTCTATTTTTAATTGAGGTGAACTTGTACAAAAATGACATTTACAAATGAAAATTAACAAGAAATAAAATACAAAACAGAAACAGAAGATAGATGCAATGTTCCAGTGAAATATCTTCACAATCTCTATGATGCATTTCGGTTCATTATGATTGACAGTTTCTTTCAGCAGATGACAACAATCGACATATCAAAAGTAGCAAAACAAAACAGTGAGTAAGCCTATTACTGTGCTGACAAGTATAATCAAGGGATAGCTCTAATATAATCAGGCCTGTTGCCAGGGGGGATCATGTGGTATAGAAGACCAACCCCTCACTGACAAAGGTCCAGAATTTGTCGCATAATGTGCTCATTTTGACTGCTATGCCATAATATATAGTGAAAATAACCCATCGAAAAGGCTTTAAGACCAATTGGAATCCTCTGTTGGGTGTAGCTTCTGTGTGACTTCAGCTAATTAGTTTTGGCCAATGCTAACAAATATTTTTCATGAATCCAACATCCAGCTGTGCAAGAAAATACACAATCTGACATATAAAATAAGTCATCTTTCGCCACTGTATTGTTTTTAAATAGAGCAAACAAGTAACTTATGATAAATCTTTTGATTATTTTTTATTGAAATTATCAAATTCTGACTGAGAAAAATTGAACATGCTGGCCAGTTTGTCGATTGCCTAATAAATGACAATAGGCTACACTTCTTAATTTAAAACTTTAACAGATTCCTATTTTTCTTAACGATACATGGTGTAATTAATTTGTATTTTAAAAATAAGTATTTTGTTCACATTTCTTTATTCTAAATGTTTAGGAAATATTTAGTACATCAAAAAGTGTTGTGATGACCATCCAACAAACCAATTCAGCTAATAAAAAAAGTTAAAAATTGTGCTTAAAATGTCACTAATTTGCTGTATTTAAATCTCATAATTAAATAGAACATGAGACAAATAGCTGCAAAAAGGCCCACTTTTTGAGAAAGAACCACCCTTTCACCAGGCTGGCTACGGGCCTGATTATTCACACTTATTCAAATATAGCCTAAATCAAATAGCAAGACTTACCCAGTGAAGAAGAGGTATCCTCAACTGAATAGTAGTAATGACTGTTCACTCATTATGCTAAACTGAAATAGAGAAAAAAAGACATGACCGTTTAGAAACAGGTTACAATTATAAAGTTGAAATCTATAAACATTTTAAGACTGAGGATAAAAATAAATACTTGAGAGGGTTGACACCGTCAGCATTAATGGTTTAGTTCCAGAAATTGGTAATGAAGTGATTTGAAATTACAGGTTTGAAAAATAAAAAGGCTGAAAATAAGGAACCCTAAACTCTTAAACAAAGTATCATTTTAATACCATAAAAGGGGTCACCAGGGCGATGGTTCTAAATACAGTTACAATGTTTCAAAGAAATACAAAGTTACTTTCAGTGTCAGTCTGATGTTACAAGGGAATGTAAAAGTTACTGTGCATATTTATAAGATGAGTATAAGCTTAGAAAGAAAAAAATAGTAGGTGTCAATCACTTTTTAGTAAATGGGAAAATAAATTGTCTAATTTGTTTATATAAAAACACCATTACTAAAACATCATCGAATGTCCCACCAAATCAAAACCTAAAGCGCATTTTCAAGTGTTTGCAAATCTGGTGTCATATACATTTGGGTCCAACAGGGGGCAGTAAAACTTAACTACATTAACTGCAGATTTCCATAATCCAGAGTATTCAGCCATTTAAACGCCCACGCGCACATCTTTTATTTGGGACACAATAGCATTTCTAACCAAATTAATTCTCATTAACATTATAATACTTAATTGCACTATTGCTCCTCAGGATATGTTCACAACAGGTTGAAACTGTCACAATAGCTGCTTACTGTAAGAAAAAGGGTGACTGGAAAACAGCCAATATATATTTGAAATAAAATATTTTTAAAAATAATGCAGACATGTCATTGTTGATAATGAACATTGAACATGATGAAAATTAACAGCAGCAAATAATTCAGAAAAACGATAATAAACAGCATTGATGGAAATTTTGAATAAAACTGTTGTTGCGATATGTGAACACTAGATGGAGAAACACTTAGTGAAGGAATAAGAGAAGTGTGTTGTACAAATAATGGTTTTTACAGATAACTACAGCTACAACCATACAACTGAAACTAGTGAAATAATTATAAAATTATATATAAAAATAATAAAAAATAATAATAACAAAATAATAATAATAATAATAATAATAATATAACTATAATAATAATAATAATAATAATAATAATAATAATAAAATAGCAAAGGAAACATTTCTGCTTATTTAGTTTAACTCAACATACTATAATGAATACCTAAATTAAGACATTTTTATTGCTTTTCAACTGTTTAAAATTTTAATTTGTTAATAAATATGAATATTCATTCATTCATTTTCTTTTTGACTTATTAATCTGGGATCGCCACAGTGGAATGAACCGCCAACTTATCCAGAACATGTTTTACACAGTGGATGCCCTTCCATCACTGGGAAAAATATGAAAATTAAACATCAAATATTACAAAAAATAAAGGTCAATAAAAAAAGAATAGATATTTAATAAAAATCCAATAGTATAACCAGTAATATACTAAATTAGTACAGGTAGAAATATATATTGTGACAAAAAAAAAGATAAATCCTTTGTCTGAAAATATAAATGATATTACAATCATTTTAAAACAATTTATGTGGTTTGAGCTTTGTCCCAAGATACCACAAGCTTCAGGAAATTTAACTCCCTTTTCACCATCTCAAAGATAGGACATTTTTACAGTTACATAGTCTGAATTGTTAGTGACAAACTATACATCACATATAATTTTCAAGTGTGAACTCAAGAAGTGTGATGACAGTTAAAGGGATAATTCCCTCAAAAATAATAAATGAAGACAATTAAAATGACCATTGATTGCTCAAAGGGTTTTTAAAATTGATTTTTTTTTTCTGTTGAACACAATAGAAGACATTTTGACGAATGCTGGGGTGAATCATCTTCTATAGAAGTATAAAAAATGACTATGGAAGTTTCTGCAACCAGCATTTTCCAAAATATCTTCAGCTGTATTCAACAAAAGAAAGCAACTCAAAAAAGTGAAAGTGCAAATGACAACATCTTTTTTTTTTGGTGTGTGTGAACTACTCCTTTAAAAAGAAAGAAAAGCAAACAAGAAAGGAAGAATAATTTTCTCCAAATTGCACATTCCCCCTCTGAAATTATCATACAGTATAATACTTGAATATCTCTTACTAAATGCAAGTTAAATAATCATTATATAACCACTTATATGATTAACACACAAAAACATAGCCATTTGGATTGCCATCAAACAACTTTATCTTAACGTCCTACAGGACCTGACATGTTTGATCTGAGGATGACATTTGAGCATTGAAAAACTATTTTTAAAAGAAAAACAATCCACAATAATGATATAGTTATGAACCAAGATTTGAAAAGTGAATCAACAAGGCATTATTTCCAATAAATAAAACTAAAATAAAAAAACTGAATACCTCTTTATATTATTGATAATATTTTAAATCAATAATTGCATATAAACAGTCAAAAGTTTTTTTAAACCTCTTATGCTCATCAATAATGCATTATTAGATAAAAAGCATTAAAATATATATAAATAATATGCTATTACATTTTAAAAGCAGTCTTATATGTACATAATTTAAAAAAACATTTAATGCAATTTCAGCATCTACTCTCCTTTTTTGACCGTCACACGATACTTTAGAAATCTTTCTCAAAGGTTGACTTGCTCAATCATGAGTTTCAAGTCAAGTTGAGCTTTATTTGTATTTTGCATTTAAATTGTGCAAAAGAATTATTTAAGGTAGAAGCAAGCAGTGCAACATGATTGTGGCATATTTATAGTTAACATCGCTTTCATTGAGTTCTTGTAGATTTAGTTTAGATAAAGTGTCAGATGCATAAGAGAGAGAAGAGAGTTTCTACAGGTGGTTTGTCAAGCCCACTCACCTATGTGAAGCACAATTTGAAATGCACATTATTTCCAAGAGACAGTGATTAAGAGAGTGTATACCAGTGCAAATGTGAAACCTGGTGCAAGAGTCAGAGAGATGAGAGGCCGTCTTTTCTACAGGTGGTTTGTTAAGCCCACTCAACTGTATGGGACATACTCAGTAATGCATGGGGAGCGGGGGTAAATTGACAGGAGTTGAAGGCTCTAACAGCCTGTGGGAGGAAGCTGTTGAGTAGTCTAGCCAAACAGGCTCTATTACTTCAAAACCTTCTTCCTGATGGCAGGAGCAGAAAGAGACTGTGGAAGGGATGGGTAGAGTTGATAACTGTTTTGTTATCAATATGTGAGCAATAATAATGTCTCTAATTATTAGTAGTATTAAAACACTTTTTTTCTGTCTGATATGCTTGTGTAAAACTGATGCATTTTACTTTTCTGAATATTTGACAAAGAGAACATGTAAAATAACAGCATTTGAAAAACTCATTTGTAACATTAAAAATCTCTACTTGAAATTTTATTACAATGACCTCTAACAGATCATGTGGCAATTAAAATGAAGTAATGATGCTGAAAATTTAGCTATGAGCCACAAAAAAAAATGTTATTTTAGATTTGTTTAATTAAATAAAGCCTGGCTGAGCAAAATAGTTAACAACATAAAGAAAGATTAAGCAACTTTCACCAAATTTAATCAATTTAGACTTTTTCCACTAATTGGACTTCACCCATCATTAAACCTTCACTCACCATGGAAGCAAAAAAAGAATGTTTTAGGTAAAAGATATAATAGCAGCACGTCCTGACAGATAAATTGGCATCACAATACAAAATGCCATCTGATAATACCTGATAATACATCTGGATAAGTATAATTGACTAAGTTCCTCTCTCCATTATGACTCATGGTTTCTCACTTAACCACACCTTCTGACTTTCCCAAAACTACTTTTACTGTAACAGTATTATATTTCCCCCCCAAGCATTATTGAAGCACTGCTTCCAAGTATGTTTTCTGAACTTGCTCTCAGACTTCTTCACCTATACAAAGCACATGATGTTCCAGGTTGAATCAACTGTGGTCCTAAGAATCAATAAAACTACTGTAGTGTCCCCAGAGTTGAAATCTGCTGAAATATAGCTGGAGCTCCTTAGAGAAGTCGTGATAAGGTTAATGAAGGGCTGCTAAGAGCCACTGTCTCATATGGGGAAATTATCAAACCACAGCAGAAAGATACGGGAGATGCAGGGCATTTTGGCATGCTCTGTACTTTTTTGAGGTTTTATATTTCTCTGTAATACGATCCTCCTGTGTTATTTGTTTTTAAGTAAGAGGCTTATTGAATCTGAAGTCAATATGTATATGTTTAAAGTACACTGAATATCATTAAGCATGTAAATTATGTGTAATACAAGTTAGGTCATTCCAAGTAGTAATTACTTTTAATTACAACTTTAAATAATGTCAAAAGTTTTTCATGTATGCTTGCACAAATATCTGAGGGTTGGATGAGGTTAGGTTATAAATAGTTTAATTGATTTTTTACATATCAAAGGTATTAAAGTCAAAGGTTTTTACATGGGGTGACATGGTGGTGCAGTGGGTAACACTGTTGCCTAACAACAAGAAGGTTGCTGGCCCCAGCTGGCTCAGTTGGCATTTTTGTGTGGAGTTTGCATGTTCTCCAAGTGTTCACGTGGGTTTTTCAGTCGGGTGCTCCGGTTTCCCCCACAGTCCAAAGACATACAATATAAGTGAATTGAATAAGCTATATTGGCTGTAGTGTATGTGTGGGTGTGAACGCAAGAGTGTATAGGTCTTTCCTATGCGTTAAACACATGCTGGCGGTTCATTCTGCTGTGTAATCTGGCGACTGCTGATAAATAAACACAGAGGATTTTCAGAAAACAATGTGGATGGTTGTATTCAATCAGATAAATTACGTACAAATCTACAGTAAAAACCTTTAGAAAACAGACTTTAAACTGTTAAGTCTGATGAGAGTGTATTTATGGATACAGATTTATGGATGAGTAGAGGAGAAAAATATATATTTTTGAGAAAATATGTATACAAACTTTTCCCAGAGATGGGTTGTGGCTGAAAGGGCATCCGCTGCGTAAAAAAACTTGTTGAATAAGTCAGCGATTCATTCCACTGTGGTGACCCCGGATTAATAAAGGGACTACGCCGACAAGAAAATGAATGAATGAATAAATATGTATACAAACTGATAACAGTGTCACTAAATTTATCATTTTATTTTTTGGTACAAACCAAAAGACTCAACAAAGTTGAACAAAACTAGTGTACAAGTGTGACTCGCTTATTTTTTTTATTATAACATTTCTATTCACTTAGTTTTACATCAGAAAAATACATCACAATTCACAGTTCAAAAGAACTACGTGCAAACATGTGCCATAAAGTCATTCACTTGTACTGCAAAAAAAAACATATATATATATATATATATATATATATATATATATATATATATATATATATATATATATATATATATATATATATATATATATATATATATATATATATATATATATATATATATATATATATATATATATATATATATATTTATATATATATATATATATATATATATATATATATATATATATATATATATATATATATATATATTTATATATATATATATATATATATATATATATATATATATATATATATATATATATATATATATATATATATATATATATATATATATATATATATATATATATATATATATATATATATATATATATATATATATAAATATTATTTCAGACCTCATTAGATAAAGCTTCATCCATGTTGGATTGTATCCATTATATTTAGTCTACTAATCGTGTGGCCCTGTCATCAAACTTCCAGTATTGTTTCTTTTAAAGAAATTAAAAAAAGCAACAAATCATCATATCTGGCAGCATCTTTATAATTCAATCAAGAATAATAATCTATCGTCTATATGGAAATCACTCTGAATTAGGCTAGTCATGACATGGTACTAAAATATCTTGATATGATTTTTTGGATATTTTAGTACCATAAAATCCCCCCGAAAACATAAAACAGGCTGCATTCCTTGAACTGGGGAGTAGATTAACAGAAACATGCAACAAACAACTTTTTGTTATTTGGGGAATGCAGTAAATGGCAACATTTATTTAAAAAGTTGCAAGAAACCTCTTCAGTAATTATACTCAAACAATCATAAATTATATAACAAAAATGATAATTATTTGTATAGCAGTGCATAATAAAATAGCAAAGGAAATATTTCAGCTTATTTAGTTTAACTCAAC
Organism: Danio rerio; assembly: GCF_052040795.2. Taxonomy (NCBI): domain Eukaryota; kingdom Metazoa; phylum Chordata; class Actinopteri; order Cypriniformes; family Danionidae; genus Danio; species Danio rerio. The sequence continues at coordinate 40,525,654 of NC_141034.1, forward strand.
ATACTATAATGATGAATACCTAAATTATTAAGACTAATACATTGTATTAATTTTTAACTGTATTTCATATTTTAATGTATTATTCAATATAAATATTAAACATCATACTGTATATAATAAAAATGTAATAAAAATCCTACTAAATTAGCACAGGTACAAAAACTTATTATGACAAAAAAAAAGATAAATCATTTGTCTATAAAAATATAAATGACATTCATTTTAAAACAATGCAATGTGTTTCAGCTTTGTCCCATGAGATACCACAAGCATCAGGAGGACAAGGAAATTAACTTCACTTTCACCATTTTCACAGATTATTGACGAACTATATATCACATATCATTTTCAAGTGTGAACTCAAAAAGTGGGATGACATTTAAATGGAAAATTCCCTCAAAAATAAAAAATAAATGAAAATGACCAGTTTGCTCTTGTGGTTTTAAAAACTATTTAATTTTATTTAAAAAAAAAATAGAACAATAGAAGATATTTTGACGAATGCTGGGGCGAATCATCTTCCATAGAAGTAATTAAAAAATCACAATGGAAGTTTACGCAACCAGCATTTTTCTAAATATCTTCAGCTGTATTCAACAAAAGAAACTCAAAAAAAAAGTGAAGTGTGCAAATGACAGAATTTTAATTTCGGTGTTTGTGAACTACCCCTGTGAAAAAAAGAAAAGCAATCAAGAAAGGAAGAATAATTTTCACCAAATTGCTTTAATAGATCAACAGAAATATGCCACATATTTGTTATTTTATGGAAGAGGTGCACTAAATGGCAACATTTCTTTTTAAATTAGGAAGAAACCTCTTCAGTAGTTAAACTCAAACATAAATCATACAACAAAAAGCATCATTGTTTTTAACAGCAGCGCATAAGTGATCTGTTTATCACTAGGCTAATGCACTTTATTCATTAAAAAAATCATTAACAAATCCAAAAAACAAATCCAAGTCCATGACAGGCTGGATGAGACTTTGGATGCAGGTCAGTCAAGGCCCTCGCTATATGGATTGCATTTGTTTACATGACAAATATATTTCATGCAAACAGACGAGACCGTTCACAAATATTGACTAATCACAAATACTGAGCTCATACTGTCTGGACAGCGTCCGAAAATGATGAAAAGCGCATCTCTCGTGAATGTATGCCAAAGGTCACCTCATTGTGGATGACGACAGCTCGTTTAAGAGGAGGATGCATCAGTTCTGCGGCATTAGGACCTGGCGTTCCTCTTCCTCGCAGTCAGAAAAAGGAGGGCGTGTGCCGGCACGGAGAGTCAAATCAACTGACATTCGAGAACAACTCACCGAGTGTGCTGGAGGAGGAGAGAGAGATGCGAGGCCACGGCTGGAGCTGAGCCCGCGAGACATAGCCAGAAATCCCTTAATCACAACTCACTCGCTCGCTCAGGCTCACGTTCTTCAGTAAGCGTTCAGAGGACCACCAGAGACCATGTCGGTGCTGGCTTTGCAAGAATACGAATTCGAGAGGCAGTTCAATGAAGATGAGGCGATTCGGTGGATGCAGGAGAACTGGTACAGTAGCTCTGATGCATGATAAATGTGCAAGACCGCACTAATGACCACAGATGCCGTCGTATAGACTTTCCTCTTTTGTTCTGACCAGCGTATTAAACATGTTAAGCATGAATTAAGCCTAAAAATCGTCAGGGACTCTTGAAAGTCACTGGCAGGTATATTATCCAGACCATGATGGATGCACAGTGTGATTTCCCCCCTCGAGACTCATCAATATTGTCTGAGTCTAGCGTTTTATTCAGCATCTCCGCTGATCTGCGTGGAATGAGCGATGCTATAGGCTATTTGAAGCATCGTAGCGCACTAATCAGATTCAAAGCCTATTCAAGGTGATGCTCTGCGTGTGTCCTTCGAGACAATCTGAACTGGTTTTAGTATATATTTAAAAACATACGTGAAGCGCATTTATTTTTCGTAAACAAATCTTTAAACGAGCATTAAATCGTTTAAGGTTAAACCGGTTCATCAGGTCTTAAATAGCTCTCACAAAGCAGCGACGTCCGATTCGTGACAGAATCGTTCTTTAGAGTCGAATCCTTCCCCTAATCGGGTGAACCGGTTAAAAAAAACAGTTGAAAATGCTTTACACATGAATGTAGAGTCGATCCATTTATCAATCAGCCAAGACTGACTGGAGTTAATTACTAGACTAATGGGCACTTACAGGAAATGCTAACATGCAAGCAGTAATGTTTAATGACTCAAAATCAAGCCTAGTCCAGAATCTCTGTAGCAAAATGATGTTCATAATACGAAATAAGTGCAAGTGAACATTCGCTTTATGCATGCTCTTCATAAACCTATCGACATATGTTCTTGATTCTGTACCGGTTCGCCATCATAGCTGTTTATTGCACTGATCATTCAACTGTGTCGCTTGTTAAGCATCCGGCACATGGTTACGTTGAAGCGATTACTCATTGTAGATCAATTTCACGCTTTTGTAATTCTGTAGCGTTTGAGGACAGACGTAAGGCAGGTTTAGTATTCAGATAAGCTGACCAATAGCATGCGGATGTTGATGTCTGCTGACACACATCTGACCAATCACGGTTCCGCGTCACTGTGCCGACTTCTTCGGGTAGCTTGCATCACATCCATCGTCTTGTATCCTCCCGTGTGAAGAACAACACTGTCTTGTTTTTCAGGTTTATTCTGCTAAATATTAAATTTTCTATGCATTTAAGCATATTTTTTGATTACCTCAAACATGTGGGAAAGCTAAAACAATGATGGGAAGAACATTGTGCTGCTTGAATGACTCAGAAATGCAGATATAATGGGATATTTCATCCAAATATTATTCTATATTTCATTATTCACTCTAAATACCTATGAAAATAAAATGTATTTAATTTAAACTATGTCCAAACTATATTTAAGGCACATTGACAAACTTGGTTACTTCACGCTTTTACTGCAAAGAGGAAAAGCAATGCTAGTCAATAACATTTTAAAATGTAATGTTGTAAAATCATAAATAGACAACACAGGAGTAAGTATTTACATATGAGTGACTAATTACAGCAAAACAAAACACGTCCACAAATGCACTTAAAACACCCTTGCTGCTTTTATCTAGTTTCATGATCCTGTCTCGACTACTATAAAATATATTTATTTATAATTTCCCTATCAGTATTTCTTTGATTTTGTACTTGACAGAAAAAATAAATAGTGCTGCACAACATCTAGATTTAAAACTATAAATGTTAACAAGCTACAAGAGAAGTCTAATCAAGACTATAACAATCTGTAATCAAGATAAACAGCATTTAGTATCAATACATTTATATACTACTGTATGTGCAAGTCTTTGGCAAAGGTCATTCAGAGTGAGGGGATGAGGAAAGGGGTTAAATACCAATTAGCTGTACCATTACTCAGCATTTTAAAGCCTAGAGATCACATTGTGTAATTGCCTTTTGCTTTGGAGCATGATACAGAGAGTAAAGATTTGCTTGAGAAGCATTTTTCAGAACCCTCTTGCTGTTCTGATTTAAAAACCAGCTGTGAGGTGCATGTCTCTGCTTTATTAATCCCCTGTGATGAATGACTGCAACACCACAGGATCCTTTCGTGCATCTTCCTGATGATCAGGGAAACAGAATGTCAGCTTTGACAAACAATTCCTGCATTATTTATGCAAGACAAGCACAGGAGCTTCAACATAGGCTAGAATTTTCTGACGTTGTGAGAAGAAAAGATCTTCAAGTATATAAATATATGGCTGTAATTTACATTTCAATTTGGATTAATTACCACCTGAATGTTGGAAGCAGCATGTGTTTCATAGGCATTATTCTTCGCATACACAACTATGTTAATGACTATTTAAATGTTTCAGCATTAGTCACAAATGGCAGTATTTAATAAGGATGCTGCGGTCAGGATTTTTTTCAGCCGATACCGAGTACCGATTCCTTGTCATGCTGATCAGCCGATACCAAGTACAGATTCTAATGCTTCAAGCTTTATAATGCATTAAGCTCATTTTCCCTCTAAGTATGAATCCTTAAGAGTAGATTTCACTTTACCTAAGAAAATAAATTAAGGATGCTGCATATAATACCTTAACATACCTTAATATAATACCTTAACATACCTTAATACCTAAACTGCATAAAATACCTTATAACCATTTAGGTGTGAACATGATATGGCCAGAAGCAGCTTTAGACGGTATAGCAGGTCTCACAGCATCTGTATAAATTTAAGCTGTTGTGACGTAAGCAAATCGATCGATCACGGCCCACGCATCATTTACCTCCTCACGTGTTGTGGCTGCTGTAGACCAGTATAATATAACAGAGCGCACGTGCATCTTCCTCTGCTTGTAAACTCCTAAACAAACACCTGCAATCGCTTCATGAGATCGGTGAGATTGGAGAGTACTGATCAAGTCATGAAATGTCATTATCGGCCAATACTGATCTTTGGCAGATCGATTGGAGTAGGGCTGGGTGATTAATCGAAAATCGAAATCGACATTCAGATCCTATAAGCAATTTAATTCTTCTATTTTTGTCAATTACTTTCCCCACCGTATGTGGAGTCACGTAACACTGCTCTTTTAAGGCTGATTTATACTGTGTCAAAAGTACAAGTATGGTCTGGCGCAGCCTTCCTGTGGTCGTATAGCCATAAACCTCTTGAGAAATGTAACTGCACGTCACTCGTTTGCACTACATTGATGATGATTGAAAGCTGTGCCAGATATGACGGCATATTTTCTATTAAAATAAAATGCAGTTTAAAATAGTATTTACAGAATATACAAGTTATTTTATTTAGAAGAGATACTGCTTATTATCTACTTTTGAAGACATTGAAAATAATTAATTTTGTTTCCAAAACTGCAAGTTATTTGTTTTTACTTTTTTATAAGAAAAACGTGACGGTTTGTTTTAGGCAATGTGTGTTTTAATTTCAGTTGTTCAACGTTGATGTTCAATAAATTATCATAGAGAGTAGATAGTGTATGTTTCCTTCAGTTATATTTAAATCAAGTAATCCACCCTTCATTCAAAAATCTCTGACTTGTGAGCATATTTACTGTACAAAACCTGTCAGTAAACTGTGGAAGCAAAAATAAAATAAATAAAATAATTGTTTATTAATTGAGTTAAAATGTTACATTTTTCAAGATTTTGAACTTAGGCTATATCATCCAGCCCTAGATCGAAGCATCCCTACTAATAAATGCAAACAATGCCAGAATATCAATATATAGTCAATAAGTCAATCATAATTTCAGAAGCAATTGTGTTAAAAAAAAGATAATCAAGCAATTCATTCATTTGATTACTCATTCTACAGAAACACTAAAATAAATGATTAAATATTTCCCATAGACCTGTATTTAGACTAGAGTCTCACTCCAAATGGTATTTCCTAACCTGTCTGTCGTCATAAAGGTACAATATGTAGCAATAAATGTGTGTACGTGCGATTACAGTACAAGACTATGTGTGGGTTATGTAAAGCATGACTTGTAAAATTGCATTAATATTTGAAAGTGCTGTGTCATACCTGTGTGGCTGTGGGCCATGTGTACTTCTAATTTAAAGATAATTTATATATACATTTAGAATTAATCAACTTAAACTGAATTATATAAAAAAAATTATTATAAAATCCAGCTTTATAAAAAACATTATCTGCATGCAAATAAATTTTATTATAAATTCAAATGAAAAAAACACTTAACTTTAATATAGATTACAAAACAGAATCTTACATAAATATGGGGCCACTAATATTTGTTTTCTATTCCCAGCATAGATCAATGATACCAAGCTGCCATGGCTTGTGCAATGTGCCATGTTTCGTGTTGGTCTGGCTTGACCAGAGAGAATTAGCTTCAGGTTGTGAGGATAGCCACAGGTCATCTCTAATCTGGGTGTATTTTTAACCCTCTATCCTCACTACACTGCGCTGCCCAAAAGTTTCTTTAATGAGCTCTCAAAATAAAGACACAAGCAGACAGGAGGCACAGAAACAAAGAGGATACAATAAAGTGGACTGAATTCCACACAGACTGCCAGCCTTACATAATGAGACACATAGTAGGGTTTCCTGGCACCATCAAACTGATGTCCCCTGCAGTGCATGTCACTTAATATAGTCTTATGAATGCAGACAGCCACTTTACTACTACACACTGTGGGATTTAGTCTAAAAAATAAAAATAAAAAATAAAAACACCACCACTGGCATCAAGAGATGAACACACTTTGCCTTTCCTAGATTTTATATTTGACTCTAAAAGAGTTTGCATCATTTACTGCTCATGAGAAATGTGTTCATCAGTAGAACATAAATTAATATATTTGAAATGAAATATAAACTGAGAAGTTTATCCAAGTGACACAATGCTCATTTCTCTAAAATGTTGGTTGTTAGACAATAATAAATGTGTAATATGTAGACTTTTAAACCTAAAAGGATGTTTATGATAAAATGTAATTATTGTAATGGGGTCATCAACATGTTCACTTTAAACAGTATTAAATAATTATTTTTATTTTATTTGTAATTTTACAATGTTAGAAAGGCATGTGAATTTAGCAGTTTTTGCACATAATGTGAGCTGTACTGTAGACTACATGGTTGCAGTCACTATATTTGTTTCTATATACTTCCATATAGGGCTGCACGATATTGGAAAAATCAGACATTGCGATATTTTCTTTTCCAACTTTCAGATACATAAATTGAACAATCAAACCTAAAATGACATGGTCATCATCGTATGAACAATTCAACAAAAAAATAATAATATCTTAATGTTTTACTATTTAATAAACAATCTAATCCTGCAATGTGACGACTGCGCACACACACATTGTGATATCCATGCTCTAACAATATATTGTGCTCCTCTACTTCAATATAAAGTTTCAATGAACAACACTGCACAAAAAAAAGAAGTTGAGGTAAAACAAATACAGACTTGTTCATTATAAATAAGCAGAAAACCTTATGAAGATGCCATACAATCACACTTCAACCAAAACATGTTCAAATTGTGGCTATATCACCCAGCTCCAAACTTAAAGTTTTGGGGGAACAGACTTCCCATGGAGGGACAGAAATTTCTCAGAGTCCATAAAATATCTTCATTTGTGTTCTGAAGATACTGATAATGAAGATAAGATTTTGAGTTTGTAATAATATTAGGGTGGATAAATGATTACAATTTTTATTTGTTTATGAAATAACTCTTTAAATTAAAAAAGCTTCTTGTAACAACATGTAGACTACCACCATCCACAGCAGCAAAAAGAATAAAAAAAATAAGAAAATGACCTCTGAAAGCAGTCACCTTGTGTATTTTCATTGTGAGTTGCCCTGAAGAAGAGATTGCATTTGATGCTTGCAAAGGGTGGTAGAGAAAAACACACCCCTGGCTAAAGCCCTTTCAACCATGTCACAAATTATAACATCAGCCATTGGTTTGTTTAGCCTTAGCCTTGCATGGTAAATGCAATAGCAATTAGGCATGCTAGCCAAAAAACTGTACAGCAAGAACACAACTATATTTTGGAGATTAACATGCAATTTAAATAAAAAAAGACTATACTTTTGTTGTCCTTGCTGTGAAGGTTTGCTCTGACAGAAAATCTTTTCTGTGCTTATACAGTGCATTCTACTAATATGCACTTTTCCAACATTGTGCTGTGTTCAGTAAAAAAAAAACACTGAATCAAGCACAACAGATTCTGCCATCGTCATTAGTCTAAAACTGCTATTAGGCTGCAGATTCGGTTTATTTAGCGACTCTAAATGACTTGAGAAGCAGTTCTATAGCAAACTGCTTGGGCCAGATGTGATCCCTTACAGGTATAGCATCACCTTCAATCTTTGTCTGCTACAGGTCTGCTGCTCTCAGCTGAAAAAACGAGAACATAGACAAAAACACAGATGAAGAAGTCAAGGACTTGATGGTCTTGCAATATATAGACCTACTTACTGGGAGTTGATGACGCAGGACCTAAATCTGTTAGGTGTATATAAAATATTTGTTGTTTAGGTTATTTCTGTGCTACATCCTTTTTCTTGAAGCTCCTAGAACTCTGCTTTTTAAACACAGTAACAAGGCCTGATGGGAATATTCTCTCAATTCAATTTGAATGAAGCAGGGCTCTGCTGGCATATGACACTCACAGCTCAGTAAAAATCCATCTGAACATCCATCTTCTTAAAATAAATAACCATGCCTGTTCTGTACAGGCAAATTCTTCATTTTTTTGCTGGACAATATGTTGAATATTTGAGATAATTTAGCCAGAAATTTGAAATTAAGTAACAATGTGAGCACAATTATTTAACACACCTTTCACTTGGCAAGTACTACAGTACATCAAGATCAGGTTGTTCAAATGGATAAGTTTGATTCATTTTAGTCTGATGGAACTGTTTATTACTCAAAAGTCCACACGAGACATATTAAAATATATGTGAAGCTAATATAAGGACACATTAAATTAAACAAACTGTACAAAAATAAATAAGTACAATTCTATACATCAGAGAATCTGTTAAAATGTCAGTACACAAAAATAGTAATGGATGCTGAAATTCAGCTTGGTCCTTGCATGAATAAATGATAGTTTAATACATATTAAAAAAGGGAAAATTTTATAAAATAATATTACTATTTTACTGCATTTTCGTAAATCAAATATGCAGCATAAAATCTTAAACATCATATAAATATATTTCTATTAGGCATGGGCTGATATAAGATTCTGACGTTATGTTAACCTTGGATGAAAATATCACGGTTTCACAGTGATTGTGATTACTGCTCTAAAATATATTATTTTTAAATGTCTGGGTAAAATCAAAAACTTTTTTCCCTTTTGAACACAATATATTTTATTTTGAGAAACATTTAAAATATTTTGGAGCAGTAAGCATGTCAGGCTAAATTAATTATTGACTTCTGTTGTCTACATTAAAAACAGATTTTTCTTTACAATTTAAAACGGCATCTTTTGATATCTTTTCTTCTGAAGATACTATTGTCCTAAAAAAACAAAACAAAAACAAAAAAACATAAATTAAAAAAAAAAAAAAATCATACACATACCTTAGGAATGGTATTGCAGAAAATGTTGACGGTTTTAAAAACTTGACTTTACCAAACCGCGGTATACCTTGAAAATGGTTATTGTCCCAAGCCTAATTTCTATGTAAATATAAATTAAATATTTATAGTTTATTATGTCAGGAAAACTTTTACTAGATTTTCCTACATTGATTAAACAGTTACATAATCTTGGTTAAAATGGTGGCCATTCTAATAAATAAATAATATTAATACACTTTATTTATATAATTATTAATATATCATATTTCAGCCCAACCTAGCTGCTTTTCATGTCTGATTCTGGTTGGTATAAGGAATACTAAATAAATAAACAGTCCTAGCTGCATCTATTGTTTGGTTCTGGCAGAACACAATGACATTCAAACATAGTTTGTAATGGATTATCATTAGAAGCATCTTGCCAGCTGTTTTCTTAAGTAGAAGCTTGCTAGCTGGCACTACAAAGAGAATGTGTCAGTAAGAGTGAGCAAGCACTGCCAATGCATTTAACTCAGTAGCAACCAGTAAAAAGACTACAATCTTCCAATAACCCTGATAAATTGGTTCTATAAAATTTGTAAATACCACTGCAGCCTCCCTTTGTCCACAAAGAACAATGCAATGACAAGTCAAGGTTGGAGGGGGCTGTATGCATAGAATGGACTCACTGTTCTGAACTGAGAGAGGTCAGTGTTTCTCGCATCCAGTGGGCAGAGAAATCAAAATGATTCGCAGCGTTCTTTTCTCAGCCTACACCCTGCTCATCTTCACGCAGTGTCTATTGAGGTCATGTCAAAAACATTGACAGATTGCTTAACATGGCAGACTTCTGGGATTGAATTCATTACAATTTTTTTACTTAATTCAGTATATTCTTTGACGTTTTTTCATTGAGTTGCTTCGGCTTTATCCATTCTACATAAATGGGCAATTAAAACCATGACGAACTTTTTGGCCTCTATGTTCACCTATTTGTAGTTTTTGGAAGCAGAATAAAAAATAAATTATCTAAGAGAGATGATACTGGCAGAGAGAGACGTGTCCCAGTTTTGGCTTAAAATGCCAGCTGGATGCTGGACTGGCAAAGCTCCCATCTGGTTAATTTCTGCCATTAACAAAAAAAGCCACCATCAATAATGCATGCTTATGGTTTTATAAAAAATACAACAGCCAAAATCAGGAAGCACAGAATAAGAATTTAAAGAGAATTTATAAAATTTAAACTTCACAATTTGCTCGCCCTCAATCAGTTTCACACATTTGTGAGGGTTTTTTTCTTTCTACTGAACACAAAATAAATATTTGAAGAATGTTGGAAATCGTTGACATCCGTAGTAGGAAATCAAATACAATGGAAGAAAAAGGATTACGGTTTCCAACATTCTCCTGAAAGAAACTCAAACCGGTTTAAAGTGACTTGAGAATGAGTAAATGATTACAATATTAATTTATGTTTGACTTTCGCCTTAATATAGCAGTCTATATAAACAATGATTTATTTAGAGATCCACTGTCTATCATAGTTTCAGAAGAGGTCAGTCTCAGTCTTGCCAATTTCATAGTTTTCAGTGTAACTAAAATACTTTGAGTGTAATTTGCAGATAAGATTTCACATAAGGGGAATCAACTGGACTAGTTTGATTAGGAACTGTGTGGGTATGTTACAAAGATCTGACAATCCTTTGTGCCTTGCATACTCCAGCAACGACAAGCAAAACATATGTATGCACTTCAATGCCATGTCAGATTAAACTCCTAATAGAGTTGAGCACAAAGAGAACAAACAGAAAGAAGGCTGTCAAACGTCACATTATGCAAGTAAACAAGTTCTTTCATGTGAGTGGTCAAATAAAAAAGCAGAAAAAAAGCTACAAAATGTTAAAATGTCTTTGAATGTAAAGGTTTAGGGATTAAAATTATGTATATTAGATGATCTGTGAAACAAGTGTCTCTTAATACAACTCAACCAGGTTTTATTATTGAAATTCGGATATTTAAACATCTCAGAGATCTACAACTTAGTCAAAATAGTTTGAAAGAGTTCAAGAACAGTGGTTACTGATTTAGAGCCTGGCTTGCTTTGAAGTGTGCTTAGTAATTTGCAGATTTTTGTCAAGCTCAAACTAAAAGATATTGCAAAACTGTATATGATATGGCAATTTGGCAAAATTGTAATCTTAATTATATTCCATATTGAAGATAATGATGTATATTTTGGTGTAAGTTGTTAATGCTTCTAGATTTAAAAAAAGTACCCCAACAATGGCAGAAGCCACAAAAATAGAGGGTCCATTAAAGGACATAACATCTTTGGACAAAAAAATTTTGGTGGCTGAAAATTTCTGAAATTTTTGAGATTTTCTTGAAAATCTCTAATATCAACACAGTTTTAGATGCCTCTTATTGCACATTTCTGCTGTGTAATTTGCTCTTAGATCAATAAAGATTAAAAATAAGTCCAGAGGTTATCATTGTTATTGACATAAATTTTATCGCTGTTTGATATAATTTCGTTTATCGGCCCAGCCCTACTAAAGTAAATTATAAAAATCATAACAGGACTACTCCAAGTACCTAAACAAATATGGTACAACCTTGTCATTTTCATGGCTACTTGCCATTGTTTTAATTTAAAGTATAAACATAGATTGGCACATAATCATGACATTTGCTCAAGTTGGTACTGAAATTTAGTTTTAATGCTACCGCTATTAAAGATAAAACTGACGTGTATGTATATGACCAATTCAATGCAAATGTCAATCTTGCCATAAAAAAAATTAAGTTTGCATCAAAATATGGAAACTATTTCTGGGTTTTTTGGGTAAGCAAGTATTTTACAGCACTATAGAAATACTCAAAAATGCACCTGTGAATGTTTTTAAACTATTATATTTGATTTACCAAAGTCACACAAGTGGCAATTTCACATCTGTCACATCCATAATAAAGAGGCGTCACATCCATAATGATACTTTTTTTCTCATAAATGTGAAAATATAAAATAAAATAAATTATTTTTTTGTTTTATAGAGATCCAACTCTTCTCCTTTTGATTAGCAATGTTTTTTTTGGGATGTGTAGTTTAATTCACAGAATTTCTACTTAGTATGTTGTGTACTGTAAACCTGCAGACTTAGTCACATCCATAAATTGCTTATTTTCCTTATTTAAAGTACAAAATGTGTTTACAGATTGATATGTTTCTGGTCCCTTAACTCTGTGGTCAGTTGTTCTGGAAAATATAAACAAAAGTTTTACAATAATGTTAACATATACTTTCTATGTGAATTTATGTTTTGAGTTTTACTGCAAATGTCACATCCATAACGCTGGAATTGCTCATATGTAAAAATTAATGATGTCACAGGAAACCAGAACACTGGTTTCCAGCTACTACCTCAGCATTCTTTATAGAGGGCCCGGATGGGACCTAAAGGAAACAAATTTATTGCAAATCAGATTTCAGGGGATCACATTGTCCTCAAAATTGAATTAAACTGCACTGTGAATATTTCCAGCTTCCAGATAAATGCAGTACGGCTTTGCCAGATATTATGAGATCCTAAAAGCAACACAAGCTGTCAAAATAAGCCCATTAAGCTGTTTGTGATGAAAAGCTCCTACAAGAGTTTATTTCATTTTGGCAAAAACTAAGTGATGAATATAGGATTTCAGAAACAATGACATATTTATATATATTTAATGCATTAGGACAAATTTGTTGTGGCAAATAGATTACATTAGCAGTTCAGGATTTAATGAGATATAAAAGAAACCCATCCAAACCTATGAATGCTTTGTAAACAGTACACAATGTGTGTTGGCCAGTATGTAAATCATTTAAGACTGGAATTGCAAGCGCTGGCTCTTGCTTTTTTAACAGCTACATAACCACATTATAACATAGTTGTAACAGTAACAAGGCCAGTTTTGAAGGCGGATGCTTTATATATTGCAAAATCTACAAATTTGACTACATGAAGTATGTGTGTGACCATATGAAATGTGAGAATGTTTAATGAAAAAAAATGCAGTTGTTGTAAACGTAATATTTTTATCTGCAGAAGATGAGTGTGTACTTTCATGCAAACAAATGCATGGGGTCAGTTTAAGAAATTAAGAGCTTCTCTGCATGAAATTGATGAAAAGTGGCAGTATACATTAACCATGTCAGTCTTATCAACACTGATAATATTTGAGAAGCAAATGATCATATTAGACTGGCTTCTAAAGAATCATCTGACTCTGAAGACTGAAAATATTAGTAATAATAATAATAATAATAATATAAATCACTAATATATTAGTATTTTACCATATTTTAGATCAAGTACATGCAGTTATGGTAATTATAAAATCCATACATTTTTACTAACGTACTGTACATGTATATGACTATATAGGGCTGGGCTGATAAATGATATTATATCGAATAGCGATAAAATTTATGTCACAAACAATGACAAGCTCTGGACATGTGTTGTAAAAGTGTGTTGATATTAAAGATGTACCATATTTTAGGCCAAAAATATGTTATGCCATTTAATGGACCCTTTAATTTTTGTGGCTTCAGTCTTTGTTGGGATACTCTTAAATATGGAAGCATTAACAACTTATATCAAAATATATATCATTATCGGTCAGTACGCAAAATAAATTATTGAGATTGCATTTTTGCCATATCGCCCAGCCCAACTATAAGCTTTTTGGATAAGCTGTTTATATAAGCGTTTAGCATGGTATATAGTTTTCATTGAAAAAAATAAAAATGCTTCAAATTTGAACCTGAAGCAGAATCAAAACAATCAAAATGACTAATAATATGTTTTTGACAGATGCATTATAAAGTTTCACAAAATAAAACTAATTTTCTAATTTTCCTTCTTACAGGAAGAAGTCTTTCCTCTTCTCTGCGCTCTACGCTGCCTGCATACTCGGTGGGCGGCACGTAATGAAACAAAGGGAAAAGTTTGAGCTGAGGAAACCTTTAGTATTATGGTCTTTAACACTTGCCGCCTTCAGGTAAATATGTCTATCTGTAATTAGGTCATAAAGTGTGCTGCAAATGTTTGTGAGGGTGTGCCACAGGTATTTGCCCTTTTGCCTCCAGCACCTGTTAACAGTAAAAACATATTTGCCTATTTAACGCATCGCTATGACGTTAGTAATGGAAATACAAACGTAATATGTAAATGAATATATAAAGTAGTAACTGCCAACTAACAGATTTATGAATGATATATTGTGCATCACAGGTGCAGACATCATAATTCTACTGCTGTAAAGATAAATAAAAAGTAGAATCTGTGTGCCATGATCTTAAATTTGCCAAAAGATTATACTTTGCAAGAAGCAAAACTTTAAGACACCAAATTTCTGTGATGTGCACTAAGATTTTTTAATGTGATGTACTTTGCACATTACAAAACAACACTGCAATGAACACAGTTTTCAAATGTTAAGATTAATTACAGAACAAACTATTGTTATACAATGACTCGCCTAATTAGCATAACTTGCGTAATTAACCTAGTTAAGCCTTTAAATGACACTTTAAGCTGAATACTAGTTGCTTGAAAAATATTTAGTAAATTATTATGTACAGTCATCATGGAAAAGATAAAAGAAGCCAGTTATTAGAAATTAGTTATCAAAACTATTACGTTCAGAAATGTGTTTAAAAAATTATCTCCGTTAAACAGAAATTATGGGAAAAGGTATAGATGGACCTAATAATTGAGAAGGGCTAATAAATCTGACTTCAACTGTAAGAGGCCAGCATATATGATTTTGTATAAAGCTTGCACCTCCTCATGACATCTTACTTCCCAGCTAGCAAGAAACATTCTCAGAATTTTGGCAAGGTTGTCTCAAAGTTATGAGCAAACATTCTTCAAGCGATGTTAAAGAGGTCAAGAACTGCATAACAAAACTATGTGGTTCACTTATAACATTACCTATATTTTACTTTAAAAAATAATAACAACAATTTAGAAGAAAAAGGCTACATTTTCTATTATTATGAGCTTTTTGAAACCCTCTGTAGCTATTGGGTCACAGTAAAAAAACAGATTCCAGTCTTTAAAAAGCATGCAAAAAGTTATGTTTAAAACAAACAATCAGAGTCTTATTTCTTATATTTAGTGTCTTAGGGTGCTTTCATATCTGTAGTTCGCTTCATTTGGTCCGCACCAAGGGTAATAAATGATACATTGTTGCATCTTCTGCTGTCTTTGGTCCGAACCAGTTGAAATGAACCAAAATGCACTTATCTGATAAAATCCACATCTCTTATTGGCCAGATGTTGTTGAACATATTTCCTAAACTGCTTATTGATTGGTCAGAATTCACGTGCGGGAAAATGCCAATGAACTCCTGCAGGTAAAAAGAACCGGCAGACACAAAATGTCGCTTTTTAGTATGAAGGGACGACTGCGCTGACTGATTGTATCCCTGCTTTAGACAAACTATACATTTCGAGAATGAAGCGCGGCTCCGGCTGGAAAACATTGTATTAATGCATCGCTCGTCAGGAGTAGGCGTGAATTAATTTAGCTAAACTGTGACATGGTCATCTTGCGAAAATATTACCAACGATCCATCAGGTAATGTTTTTCCCTCTCTCTCTCTCTCTCTCTCTCTGATGGTAAAGCGCTGTCAACAAGTATTTTTTCTCCATATCCCATAATGCACAGCGCATCGGCCTACCGCAGCTGAATTAGTCTGAAAGGCGCAGTACTTTTTGCGGTTGGACCTGTTTTAGTACGGATCATATTCCAACCACAAATTGGAATATGACCAACATTTCTAAAAAACATTTAGTACTAAGAATAATTATTATAATTAATTAGGAAAATTATACAGATATTCAGAAATAATATTTTCATGAATTATTAAGAATTAGGAACATTAGCTCATATGTTCTAGAGCATGTATTTGTTAGCTTGGTTGAGGTAAATAATATAACATATCACACTCTTCTGTGTGGGCATCAAGTCAACTGTGTCTGTAGAAAGACAATGACATGGACTGGCTTGCTTTTCCAGGATTTTCACATGATCCAGCCATTGGCAGCTATCATAAGAAACCTAAAACTGCAACCTGAGTGCTAAGTAACTGTGCAGCCACACAGGCAAAAGCCAATAAATAAATCTGCCCAATAAGAATAATGCATTATCTAAATCAGCAATGGTACACCATCAGTTATAACATTCAACGAAGTTTACATTCATATATTTCATTTTGAATTTCTGATTTGTAATGTTTATTGTTTTCTTCAGTATATTTGGTGCCATCAGAACTGGGGGCTATATGGTAAACATTTTGATGACCAAAGGCCTAAAGCAGTCAGTGTGCGATCAGAGTTTCTACAACGGGCCAGTCAGCAAGTTCTGGGCTTATGCTTTTGTCCTCAGCAAAGCACCTGAACTAGGTGAGTCTATGATAGTCATTCTTTGACAGGGATCAAAACATTTCAAAGTTGCCCTAAACCATTCAACAACACCCATTCCTGTGTTTGAACAATTTTGGGAAACTTTTTTGATCCACTTTAGATGTTGACATACTGTAAATATATGTACTGTATGTATTTTACATTTAAATTGTACCCAGCATACTTAGACTAAAAACCTGCATAAGAGAGTAAAATCAGATTAAATTATTTCTCAACAAATCCTTATGAAATTAAACAGTTCAGTAGTAACCAGACTATTGTTTTTTGTTGTAAAGTTACATTAGCATGTAGTAAATACACTATATATATAATACATTTATGTAAAGTTATGACTATTGTAATGTATAACCGGTGTAGCCACATTCCCAAAATTCCCCAAAACCTCATCTTGATTTAAAACAACACAGAAAAATGTAATTCAGTGCTCTACAATCTAGCCTGCTCCACTGACAAAGAACTGCAGAGAAGCCTAGTGTTCATCTGCATGAATATAATTGGTTGTGAAAGCGTAACAGAATTTGTTAGCATGAACCTTGCAGCATAACCCCAAGTCTCGAAAGCTGGGATAGTGGTTCTATTTTCCACCTGCCTGGGCCTATTGTGTTTGCCATGTCCTGACGGTTAGTGGTCTACCAGGCCTATTGTTGAGACAAAAAGAGGACAATGTGAGGACCCTTCACATGCCTCCTAAGGCCAGAAGGCATATAGAGAGACAACCACATATATAGACTTTTGACAAGCTGAAAACATCCACTTGTCTTCTGATACCAACAAATGGAAAACTTAAACTAAAGCAATGAGTAAATGCTCAAGAGGGGAATTTTAATTTTAAACAATGCTTTTTATTCATCAAAACATTTAACAAATGTTATTATCCCACATGACTTTGGTGAATAAAGCATAATTTCTATTATATATGGTCAAGACAAGAGAACAAAATATTTACTTATTGTGAAACTGGCACAAAGAATGCTTATGGAGTAATTAACAAAATTGCTGCAACCAGGGAAGTCTCTCTGATTGACATTCAATTACTTGCACATCTGTTCAAGCAGATGAAACAAATCAACAAATACTGTCATGTTAGGTTGCTTTTTAAGGCTGACACCTGATGTTGGGAACACAAATTTATTATACTTGACCTAATTTTATTTTATACTGAAAGCATTTTCAAACCTTGCCTCAGTTAGGTATTCAACATAACTAAAGTCTAAAGCAGGGGTTTTCGATCTCAGTAATGAAGGCCCGATGTTCTGCAGATTTTAGCTCCAACCCCAATCAGACACACCGAGGCTAGCTAATCAAGTTCTTACTAGGCTTTCTAGAAACATCCTTGCAGATGTGTTGAGGCAAGTTGGAGCTAAAATCTGCAGGACATTGGCCCCCTAGGACCGAGTTTGAGAACTCTTGGTCTAAAGCATAAAAGTACCTTTATCTATTTACATGTAGTACATTTACCTCACCTCACTACATCATATACCATGATGTTCAAACTAAACTGTTCAGAGTCAAACTACATCAGGCACTGTTTCCACCTTACAATAAAGGGATAGTTCATGCAAAAATGAAAATTTACTTGACAACTATATTTTTAAATAATTTTCATATTATTATTTAATTTTTATCATTTACTCATTCTCAAGTGGTTCTACGTATATCTTTATAAAACTATCTTTAAGAAAATCAAACAGGTTTGTAACCAGTGAAGGGATATTAAGGTCCTGTCCACATGCACACAGGTATTTTTAAAACCACACTTTTTTCTATGTAGTTTCGCTGTTTGTCCACACAAAAACGCAGTGTCAGTTAACTGAAAGCACAACTTTTTGAAACTCCAGCCAGGGTGAAGATTTTCTAAAAATGTCTTGTAAATGCTAAAAACGGAGTTTTAGCCTCATGACGTCAGCTTGCGCACTGTTTTCTCCTCTCTGATTGGCCAACATGGCTGGGTTTAGGGGGATGGTGAAGTCAGTTCTTGTCACGTGACTCATGGAAAAAGACAATAGAGTCTGGCTGCAGATTTGCACTTGCACCTCCAGGCTTGCACGCTCAGGTAACCGCGCTTCCTCTGCAAGTGACATCATTTACAATCGCCACCTGTGGCCGCTTGCATAAAATTCTACGGTAATTTAATTTAAGGTCCTGAGGTGGAAAAATCTCTGAGGTAACGAATTTCATTAAGATCGTTGCAAAAAGTTTTTATCTGTCACCCTTACAAGTGCCTTTTTTTCTAAGCTTTTCACTGTAGTTTTTGGCAACATACGGCAACGGGTGCCACAGTTGCTATAGTTTAGTAAACAGATCGTTACAAACGCGAATGCTTGCCTTACAACAGCTCTACAGTAATGTTACACATCCTCTGTGTCGCTTTCTTTCCATTAAGCGAGTTGAGACGTTCCCTTATCGAGTCGATCTCGACATTATGTTTGGAGGACCTGTAAAACTGGGCGGGGAACATGTAGAGGATCATGTAATTTCATATGAATGCACTCCCACGCAGACATGCTAACTTATCAAGAATAGTTATAAAAAAATAGTTTCCCAAGTCGTTCAAGAATCATTGCTTTAAGTCCATAATGTGTATCTGTTAGTTGTAATACTACAACTCCTTGAAATGTTTAAAATAAAAACTAAAATTCAAATTTTGCAAATTTGGTGTTTTTTATTCATAACTTTGGAAGAATACCTTCTGTCTATATTTAGACCTGTTAGTTGATATAAATAAATAATAAGCTTTGCTTATATGAATGTTAGTAGTAGCCTGCTTTGGTAAGTGCAACTCTGCAGCCAGACCCTTCTCTAAAAAGAACTTTAGAAAAGTTGTGATATGCAAACAAACTCCTAAAAGGCCGCCGTCATTTGCGATCTCCAGCAATAGATCTTCTTGCAGAGACATATGTTGGATTAACCTGATTTGTTGACAAATGAGTTGCAGATCTAGTCCTTGGCAGTTCGCAAGTCCTTCACTGGGTCATTTCCCCTTAGCAAATAACAAGCCATTTGTTTCTTACTCATTTTACTACTTGTAGGGTAAATTTGGGTGCACAAGTGACCAAGATGTAAGCAAGAGAATACGGTCATTTTTCAAAATAACGATTTTCAAAATAAAAGATCATTCAGACTCAGATAATAAATAAAACTAAAATAATTAATGACTTCATGTGCGGCCTGGTACCAATTGATTAATTGATAGTCTTGCCTGAACTATCCATTTAATGTGTATTTTCAGAGATCTAAAGTTCTCAGTCGAGACACATTACCATTTTCACCTGTTGAACGCCTTTAAAGTTATTTCTTGTGACCAAACTTCAGATGTGTTCAGATTTTGTCAAGAACCTTCAACAAACCCTTCATTTTTTCATTAAAGAACTGTAAAATCTACTCTGTCAATTCTCCACCTCTATCTCTCTCTCACACAATCCTGTGTTGTTATGCTTTCAGGTGACACACTGTTCATCGTGTTACGCAAGCAGAAGCTGATCTTCCTGCACTGGTATCATCACATCACAGTGTTGCTCTACTCCTGGTACTCCTACAAGGACATGGTGGCCGGCGGGGGCTGGTTCATGACCATGAACTATCTGGTTCACGCCGTCATGTATTCCTACTATGCTCTTCGGGCAGCCGGCTTTAAAATCTCTCGCAAGTTCGCCATGTTCATCACCCTGACACAGATCACCCAGATGGTGATGGGCTGCGTCGTCAACTATCTGGTGTATTTATGGATGCAACAAGGCCAAGAGTGCCCGTCCCATGTGCAGAACATTGTGTGGTCATCGCTCATGTACCTCAGCTACTTTGTGCTGTTCTGCCAGTTCTTCTTTGAAGCCTACATCACCAAGAGGAAATCCAACGCAGCCAAGAAAAGCCAATAAATGAGAAAATTATTTTTCACTAGGAGAAGTGGGGAGGAAAACAAAGTGGACCAATGTATGGATAGCAGACGGATGAGCTTTTGTGGTTAGGGCTTATGGACTTGCAGAAGTAAAAAGCAAAGACCATGAGGGGCTACTATCAAAGCATACTGTACTACTAATGTATAGAGATAAACCTCCACACCAGTAGGGGGCTCTATTGAGCTGCACTGAGGAATCAATATGATTATATCAGTTGGAGAAAAAAAATGTGTCTTTATGTGATGTTTATGTGCCCAATGCGATTCAATGTGTTAAAAATTGTATAGATTAAAAAGGATGAAAGAAAAATTCAAGTTGAAGTTGAAATGGACTGGGACATTTTGAAAAAAAGAAGAAAAAAAATCAAAGAAAAATTATATGGATCAAATTATTATTGTGTGATTATGTCCAAACATTAAATGTTGCTCTTGCATTTTTATTTTTATTAATTAGACACTAGAGTGTTTTCGGTAGTTTTCTATGAAAGCCATGTCAATGGATGATTGGTCATTGTTGAGCTAAAAATGCCACAGTGTGTTGACTGTGTTCTGTGTTCATAGTCACAGCACCAAAATTCTCTCAGGTCTTAAAAGTTGTCCATGTGATGTTCATATCATTTTAGAAAAGAGAAATGAAAACAAAACAAAAAGGGCAATGACATGTTAATGCCATTGGATGCACAAAAAAAGGGAATGAAAACAAGATCAATGAAGGACATTTGGGTCAAATGATCATCAGACCACCTGAGGCTCTTGTAGAGTATGAATCATCTGCTCTCTCTGAATCTGTGGTTGTTTTGACCTCTGAAAGGCATGGCCTTCTACCCATGGCTTAAGGTCATCATTTTTTCCAAAGACAGCCGGCAATGAGAGCCAAACTAGCCCTGTCTAACAGACCATAAAGTCAAGCATACTTGCATAAAATGTCTATATTCACTGTAACAAATCTGAATAATCTGTCACTGAATGGTGTCCATTGTGCTCGTGTGCATTTGCACTGTATACATGTAAAGCACCTATAGACGATTTTAACAAAGAGCCAAGAGTGCTGAAATAATATAGTCTCTGCATTTTTTATTCTGTTTCTCCCTGTTTACTTTGTTAAGGCTATGTGGGAAATACTGTGTCTAGTGCACTCAATTCTGAAATTCACTGTTGCAGTGAACACGCTCAGCGACATGCCAGATGGGAGCACTATTGCCTCAGCAACAATGACATAAGACATAAGTTCAGACTGTCCTGGTTTCTAAAGCCATACTGCCCAGCATGTTGTATATGTACAAGCAATTGTGTGAGAAAAACTGACAGACTAAAAACATACAGTGCTCAGCACATATGATCAAATAACAATAAAATACACTTTTAAAAAAATCTATTTTACCCATGTCATACAGAATGCCTCATGTTGAGAAACCATTCAAGTAACAATTCCAGTTATAAAAAGGTGGATATTTTGGTAAACTAAAAAGATATTTACACACAGCCAAGTTAAGGTTACTCTGTGCTTGCTCAAAATTCTGTGTAAAGACGCATTGCAGCATAAAAGCCACATTAAATTTAGCCTCTGATCTGCCTTAGCCTTTAGAATAATAGTACACAGTTGATTTTCTGTGTAGTGCTTTTATAGCACTTCTGAGAACCATTAAACAATCTGTGCAAAGACCATTAAATGCCACATCAGAAGCACCATTTAATGCCACCTGTGTATGAAATGTGCATCAGTGCAGATGTAAAATGATTTGGAATTACATGCCACTTTAATTCTACAAGTACATATAATGAAACGTGGTTGTAATTGTAAATAATTGTTCTATATGAGAACAATCGGGTCCTTCACAGTTTTGCCTTACATACCCATTGCTTCTGAAACAAAAAAAAACAGTGATGTGAAAGTGGCTGACATGATAGTTTTTTTTTTTAAAGACTGTCTACACTCATTCAATGAGAATTACTTATTCAGCACCAAGCTACAAAAAAACATGCAAGATGTTAAATCCTGTTCAGCCATTGTATCCACTTTCTTATTCAATGCTCTCAATAGATTTCTTTGAAGATATATATTCCATTGTTTTGTTTGCATTACAATCACATGTACAGCAATACACTTGATTTGGCTTACTCACTGGCCTATGGAGAAATGCCACAAAAAGCCTTAGGTCAGATATGCCATGCTCTGTCTAGCTCACAAAAAAAATCAGTTATCATTTTGAAAGGTCAAAGACTCTGCAGACAGTACAGCATGTCAGTCGGGACTGCTACGGGTTTGAAACTACTGCTTCCAGAAATCCATGCATATGTATTAATACATTACTGGAATTAATGAAAACATATGAGACCAAACAGTGTTGAGTACTATGCTAGATATGGTCAGGATGGAATACTACACAGTTATTGTTAACAACTTAATAAATAGGTAAAGCAAAGGATATTATTCCTAAATAACAGATTAAGTATTTTGTTTCAATGCCACATGATTTGACTATCAAGATTAACGTAGACAGTGACATGCTCTTAGGTTTCTATTTATTAATATGTTTTAATAGTTTCAACCACCATTAACATTTGGCAGTCTGACCAAATAATGTTTCAAATTGCAGCTAGTATTATTTATTCATTTTCTTGTCGGCTTAGTCCCTTTATTAATCCGGGGTCGCCACAGCGGAATGAACCGCCAACTTATCCAGCAAGTTTTTATGCAGCGGATGCCCTTCCAGCCACAACCCATCTCAGGGAAAACAGCTAATATTATGTCTGGCTAAATCACAAAGGAAATGGCAAGTCATATTAATCACAATGGATTGTGGGAAAGATAACTCATTACAATTTTTGCTATGTATAAAAGTGTTTAGTTGCATATGAAATCACAAACTGTTTTGAGTAGGTAGTAGCTTTCTCCACAAGCACTAAAAACTAGGCTATCCAGCCTAATATTAATGTGTTTATGGTATGCATATCATCTTGATGTATTGTATCTGCCATGTTGTCATACTGGTACATATTTACTTCAGAAAATTAAGTTTAAAATAAAAAATAGTTTTTCACCTACTATACAAGTAGGTTAGAATGCAATTAGGCATGGGACGATAACCATTTTCAAAGTAAACCACGAAAAGTCAAGGTTTTAAAACCACCAACGTTTTCTATTATATCATTTCTATGGTTTATGTAAGATTTTTTTTTTATGTTTTTTTGTTTGTTTGTTTTTTAGGACAACAGTATCTCCAGCAGAAAAGATATTAAAAGAAATCGTAGCAGTAGAAAATTGTAAAGATATCCGTGTTTTTGAAACTAATGAAGACAGCAGAAGTCAATGATTGATTTGAATTATTGTAATATACGGTTTTAAAATATTTGCAATATTACCCAAATTAAAATATACTGCGTTCAACAAAGAAAAAAGCTTTTGTTTTTTACCCAGACATTTAAATCAAATATATTTTAGGGCAGTAATAATCTTGATACCATGAAACCGTGATATTTTTATACAAGGTTATCATCCTGTCAGAATTATATACAGGCCCATGCCTAAATGCAATTACAGATGCAGTACACAATTACATGTACTACAACAACAGAGCAAATAATTTTACTAAGTACTCTGGTAAACTTTATAACTATAAAAATCTAAGATAAAAAAGGTCTATATATTCATCCAGGTAAAACAGCAAACTCAATAAACTAAACTGCCTCTTATACATGCTCAAATTTTTATTCATCTCCAGCTGGTTATAGTAAGTGTTAGGGAAAGTTACGTTTAAAGGTAAAAATATAACAATGTCGCGCTACAGCTTAAAAAGTAAATAAATGTGGTATTTAGTTACTTTTTAGGGAAAGTGATGAATTATTGAAAACAGTTTCTTCTGTGTTACGTTTTCATCTGGCTTGTGTGGTAGAAAAAAATTATATATGTATTTATTCATTCATTTTCTTTTCGGCTTAGTCCCTTTACTAATCCAGGGTCGCCACAGCGGAATGAACAGCCAACTAATCCAGCACATGTTTCACGCAGCGGATGCCCTTTAAGCCACAACCCTTCTCAGGGAAAAATCCATACACACTCATACACTACGGACAATTTAGCCCAACCAATTCACCTAACCACGTCTGGGGAAACCGGAGCACCCAGAGGAAACCCATGCGAACACAGGGAGAACACGCAAAATCCTTAGAGAAAAGCCAACTGACCCAGCCGAGGCTCGAATCAGCGACCTTCTTGCTGTGAGGCAACAGCACTACTTACTGCATCGCCATACAGTTGAAGTCAGAATTATTAAATCCATTGAATTATTAGCCCCCCAACCCCACCCCAATTTCTGTTTAGCGGAGAGAAGTTTTTTTCAACACATTTCTGAACATAATTGTTTTAATAACTCATTTCTGATAACTGATTTATTTTATCTTTGCCATGATGACAATAATAATATTCATATGCTGGATAATTTGGCGGTTCATTCCACTGTGGGAACCCCTGATGAATAAAGAGACTAAGCTGAAGGAAAAATTATAAATGAATGAATAATAATATATTTTTAAAAATATACAGCAAGAAACGTTAAGTGAATAAGCAGCAGGCTGAATCAAATGAAATGAAACTTTGTGTTGATTTAAGGGAATAACGAATCTGTTTTAAGCACGTTTGATCATGCACATTTACAGTGTAGTCTCAGGTTTACTCATCATACATGACATCTGCACTTGTTCCTGAATTCTCTAAACAGGGTACAGGGAATATGTCAGTCAATAAATGAGAAGTTTCTGATTTTCCCCTTTTTTTTAATTACAAAGTAATGTTTTACCTAATAGTTACTTGAAAAAAGTCATCTGATTATATAAATTACATTTGATTCTATTAACCCCATTAACATTGGTTGTAGACAATACATCCTGAAAAGACTCCACATCAAAATGGGATTTTAACATTAGGCCACACAAAAAACCTTTGTGCAAACAATTATCATTGAAATCAAGAACAAAATAAACGTCAAGCTTGGCCAGCAATCAGCATCACACGTGTTGTGTAAAATTGCGTGTTTCTGTATTAAAAACCAGCTCAATACACGTCCTTTAAGTTAAGTGTCAATCAGTACGAGTTAAAGACATGAGAAAACAATACATTTAACAAACTGCTGTTTCAAATACTGTATCCTACCTGTTCCTCGTGCTCGTCGATGCTCAACGAGGACAGTAAACACCTGCATTCTCGAGATTGCGGCCTTCTCTAATTGCTGTTTGACATCGCCACCTGCTGGACAGGTGAAACTCACGCAAGATTAATTTGAAAGTACTTTTCATTACTACTGCTTTACTGCTGGATTTATCCATTTACAAGGTTCAAGTCAAGACACAAGGGTATGAAGTCAAGACACAAATGCAGAAATTAATCTGAAAATAAATGTTAAATGTGTCTGTTAACTGTACAGGCTATAGGAATTATAAGAATAAATTGAATGTCATCACATTTATAAGCTATATGGCTTCTTAAACATAAAAAACGTTACAAAATTATAAATTTCCATTGTATAGACCATTTTTCATTATTTTAATGCGATGTCACAAATAATACGTGTCCTGGTGAGTTAAAATTGCCAGAAATGAAAAGACTTAACTTAAATATTTTTGTTTGCAAATACATTTCAATTACTTTTTTTATTTACTTTATTTAATACTTTTGCAAATTACTTTACTTACTCCCAGAGCTATCGAAGTTGATATTTAGCCACACCATGTTGGTGTTTCGTAACATCTAACTTAATTTTTAGGAGACGTGTCCTTAGCCCATCGCTCAACCCCTAACCTGGAGGTCCAGGACAGGACAAACACACATACACTACGGACAATTTAGCTATAGCTTGTGGGGGACTTTTATCAACTGCAAACTCCACAGAAACGCTAACTGACCCAGCCGGAGCTCGAACCAGCGACCTTCTTACTTTAGGCGACAGCTATACCCACAGTGCTGGCCCAGGTTAACCTAAATAAAATATGTCGCCTAATGAGGGAAGACGTGTTATGATCACATGACTAATTTCAATACTATCGTTAACGTACTTACTTTATCAGTAAGGTTACTTGCTACATCGTTTATATCGTTTGCGAAACACTGTGATGAATGAAAAAATTCCAAACACTACAGGTAAGTTACATACATACATACATACCAGAGAAATTGTGTTGTTTATCTTTTCAAGTTGTGTTTTCTTTCGCTTCACCATAGTTTACGTTTATAGTAAAGTCAGGCATGTGCTGCCGTTGACAGATTTGAATCAGTCAGTGCGCTGGCTGCGCGCGCTTATGACTGCACATGCGCATTGGTTTGCCAAAATATAAGCGATTTAATAAAAAGAACATATAAGACAGTTTATGTTATTTATTTAGTTACTGAATTAAAATATTGTTTAAATGTGAGTGGAGAAAGCAGTTTTAGAGATTTTGGTATTTTCACAACGAATGCTGTACGTATCAAGGTCTTGCCTACTTCACAGAGGTAGAAAGAGTTCTGAAAAATCATACTCAAGTAAAAGTACCATTACTTGCCTAAAAATGTAGTGCAAGTAGAGTAAAAGTGTCTGTTGTGAATATTACTCAAAAGTATGAGTAAAACGACCTTTCAAAAGAACTCAACATAAGAGTAGTGTGTAGTGAGTATTACGCTTTTAAAAGCTGATCCATTTACATGTAATGTGTCCATGTGTGTGTGTAAACGTAACATTCTGTAGTCTATCGAGCTATTGCCCAGCAGGCACACAACGTCATAAGACATTAGATTAAGGTTGTAATGTCAGGTGACCAAAATTCAATGTCTAGTCAGCGTCTAAGGATGTTATTTTGATGTCCAATAATGACATCAAATGACGTTGATAATTGGTCAAGTGACATGCTTTTACAGGTTATAAACTAAATTTTGCAGTTTGTACTAAATGTTTTGAGAAATGCATTAACTGTTGTGCAAATGTAAAGTGTTGTGAGAAATGCATGAAAGCAACAGAAAAACTGTAATACCTCAAAGTACACAATACCTTTGTACTTAACAAGTACAAAAATGTTCCTCTTAAATTTTTTAGGTATATACTTTTGAGGTACCAATAAGGACTCTTTAAGTACAAACGTGTACCTTTTGAAAAGGTACTACCCCAGTGTCAGCTCGCGTACCTTTATTTCTGAGAGTGTAGAGTGGTGCTGCAATGACATTACCAGAAGAACCAGAAGAACAATTTGCCAATATTCTGAGATATCCTTATGGGGTTTATTAATTTGATTTTTCAGTCTATATCATTATGTTTACCAAAAACATATATATGCATACATATATATATATATATATATATTTTATTTTTTTTCATAAATGAAAAATCTTGAGGGAACCTAAAGCAAATTATCCTGTTGTCATTTATAGACACACTAGAGCATTTCCCATAAGCCATTAAAAAGTTCTAACACAACATGACATCTATCATGAGTCTCCAGTACACTGCAGTGCTTTCTGATCTAACAGCTCTATTAGGAGACTGATGAGCATCCTTGTCGATAGAATTGAGCCTTAAGCGCATGTGCCTGTGCCCAAATTCATGCATTATCCCTTGCTCTAAATCTACTCAAAGCCTAGCAAAGCAGCACAGCTCTGGGCAGGTCACAGGCCACAAGGGCTCTGCGCTGACCTGGAGGATCAACAACAAAGCCTTTGAGTGGGCATCTAATGCCTTATTTAGTCTCCTCATCTGTGCACCTTTTGGAATCTCCACAGACCAACTGCTCTCTGTCTGATGGGAGTGGAAAGTATGGGGGGAAAAACTGAACGCAGAAAGAGAGACACTGATCCGTTGTCACAGGCCAAGCGCAAACACCTTTGTTCACACACTTTTCCTCTTTCCTCTCTCTCTCTGTCGCCTTCTTTCTCTTTCACTCTCAGGTGGATTAGCTCTCTCATCCTTTGATCCCCCCATTTTAATTCTCTACAGCTGAGAGAGGGAGTGTGGCCAGATTGTTTCAGATCCTAATTCACATATTGTCAGTCGGAAAAAGTGTGGAAATGTAGGTTGTTGCAGGACATAATGAAATCAGTGTTAGGAGGAGATATTTCTTACAAAAATAGAAAAAACTGTTTTGCACTAAAAAAAAAAAAAAAAAGAGTTTACTTGTTCAAATTACTTACTTAAAACGAGCTGAAACAACACAATTCTTGAGGTTTTTTTTGGACAACTTAATTGTTTTATGTTTAATCCACTTAAATTTGTAGTATGTTTTATGTTCAATCCACTTAGAAACATTAGAAACAGTGTGTTATGAGATGTTATACAGTTTCAGGTACATTTCATACAATTATTCGATCAGCATTGTTTTTTCTATCATTTTCGTTTGTAGTGGTGACATTTTAAACATAATACTTCATATAAATACCCTAATATATTTATGATTTTAATTAAATAACCAATGTGGGATAATAATTAAGAAAATACCATGTCAGATTGGTGGAATTGTCAGTTATCATTGATGGATAGATGGATGGATGGATAGATGGATACATGCATATATGGATAGATGGATGGATGGATGGATATATAGACAGACAGAGAGACAGATAGACAGACAGAAACAAATAGACATACAGACAGATAATAGATAGACAGACAGACAACTAATGGATGGATGGATGAACGGACAGACGGACGGTTAGGTGGGTGGGTGGATGGATGGTAATATAGATAGATGGATGGACAGACAGACAGACATGTAAAATGTACATCCTTAAGAGTTATAAAATAAAGCTACATAGACTAAATCTGTTCACTGTCCCAACATTTTTTTACAGTAAATTAGCGGTGCAAATAATTATATTGACACAAATATGGCCCAGAAATTATGTGTTGTGACCACTGGAAATTGAAGATGACAAAATGCTTTGACATTAAAAAAAAAAAAAAACGTGTCCAGTCA
The DNA here is from genome assembly GCF_052040795.2 of Danio rerio. Classification (NCBI taxonomy): domain Eukaryota; kingdom Metazoa; phylum Chordata; class Actinopteri; order Cypriniformes; family Danionidae; genus Danio; species Danio rerio. Next base: position 40,555,085 of record NC_141034.1, read on the forward strand.
TTTTGGAGTCTCTTGGCTGTTGAGAGACGTATTATCAGAGAAATTGATGTGGGTTCAATTTCATTTTTATTACAGGCTCCATTCCCCCCAGTTTGGAGTGCAACCTGGACTCCAGTGTTCATCGAGTCAGAGAGCAATATATAGATAAGTGGACCCTCTCTAAAAATCAATACATATGTGGGCCAGTGACGGCAAAAATAAAGAGATTAAAAGAGAGAGAGAGTGTGTGTGTGTCTATGTGTATGTGCTTACAAAGTGTGTGGGTTGTTCTTTCTGCAAACAAACAGCTAGCTAACAGTTGACCTTAGTCAAGAGGTCAGATGTTGCTGATAGTAGTCGTTTTTCAGTCTGCTGTAAAATAGAAACATATGAAAGAGCTACTTGTATTTTATTCTTTCTTTAATTGCTTCACTTGTATTCTCATTTTTAAGTGGCTTAGTATACAGTTGTGTAAATGAATACATTTTAAATTTAAAAGACGAGGAAATTAATGCTACAATAAAATTAGTGTCTGCAGTGGGTACGGAAAGTATTCAGACCCCCTTAAAATTTTCACTCTTTGTTATATCGCAGCCATTGGCTAAATTCATTTAAGTTTATTTTTTCCTCATTATTGTACACACAGCACCCCAATATTGACAGAAAAAAAAACACAGAATTCTTGACATTTTTACAGATTTATTAAATAAGAAAAATCACATCAGACCTTTTGCTCACTATTTAGTTGAAGCACCCTTTTGATCTAATACAACCATGGGAAATATGCAACAAGCTTTTCACACCTGGATTTGGGGATCTTCTACGATTTCTCTGTGCAGATCCTCTCCAGATCTGTCAGGTTGAATGGTAAACATTGGTCGACAGCCATTTTTAGGTGTCTCCAGAGATGCTCAATTGGGTTTAAGTCAGGGTTCTGGTAGGGTAATTCAAGAACAGTCACAGAGTTGTTGTGAAGCCACTGCTTTTTAATTTTAGCTGTGTTCTTAGGGTCATTGTCTTGTTGGAAGGTAAACCTTTGGCCCAGTCTGAGGTCCTGAGCACTCTGGAGAAGGATTTCATCCAGGATATCCCTGTACTTAGCCGCATTGATCTTTCTCTTGATTGGAACCAGTTGTCCTGTCCCTTCAGCTAAAAAACACCCCCACAGCATAATGCTGCCACCAACATACTTTACTGTTGGGACTGTATTGGACAGGTGATAAGTAGTGCCTGGTTTTCTCCACACATACAGCTAAGAATTAAGGCCAAAAAGTTCCATCTTGGTCTCATCAGACCAAAAAACTGTATTTTTCGCCATTTTAGCAAACTCCATGTGGGCTTGTGTAGGCCCACTTTGCCATAAAGCCCCAACTGGTGGAAAGCTGCAGTGATGGTTGAATTTCTATAGTTTTCTCCCATCTCTGGAGCTCAGTGATCTTTGGGTTCTTCTTTACCCCTCTCACCCGATAGCTCAGTTTGACCAGACGGCCATCTCTAGGAAAAGTTCTGGTCATCCCAAACATCGTCCATTTAAGGATTATGAAGGTCACTGTGCTCTTAGGAACCTATAGTACTGCAGAATTTTTTGTAACCTTTTCCAGATCTTTGCCTTGCCACAATTCTGTCTCCGAGCCTAATGTGTGCTAGCAGCAGTATCTAATATTGAGAACTAGTATATATTTTAAAAACAATATTTTAAAAAACATAATAACAGCAAATAATAGCCAACAAATAAGCAGTTCTTAAAAGAAAAGATACTAGTAGCTAAAAATAAGTACTAGTAGCATGAAAACAGATACTAATGCAGTTTATAGAGTAAACTTTGGTTTCACTTTATATTAATTCACCCTAACTACTATGTACTTACAACAAAATATAAATACAATGCACTTATTGTGTTCATAATGTATTGCAGAACACTTCGGGTGCTATTGAGGTGGGATATGGGTAGGGTAAGGGACAAGTTTGAGGCATGGGTTTGTTTAAAGATGGGTTAAGGTATAAGAGATGATCAACAGCGCAATTAGAAATATAATTCCAAAAATAATTACAGATGTAATGGCATGCAGGTATTTAATCAAGCATAAGTACAATGTAAAACATGTATTTACACAATAAGTAAATTGTAACAAATTATTAATTTAAGTGTAAGTATTACTTAAGGCCACTTAATATAAAGTGATATGTAAAATTTAAACCGAATATAATCTGCATGCTTTAGTATACAGTTTTTGTTCTTCACAATGCTAGATTTTTGCTATTCCTTTTAAATGAATCTTGGTACATTTAGAGCTTCAGATGATTTTGTTTTATTTTGGCATGTTACAATGTATTCACAGTTTGGTTGTAAATATGGATATCCAACGTCACATCAATGAGAAGAAAAAGCTGAAGAGAATGAAAACAAAACCCATTCAGTCAGATGTTATTTCATCTTGAATAACATGGTCCTTTAGTATCCTCAAAACAGCAGAACTAGGTTAAAACCCTATAATCCCAGCATATACACTGTATGTTAGTAACACTGATATATAGATATGCCCAAATATTGTGTATAATTTATAAGACTTGTGAAACGTTTGACCAAGAAAGCAGAGCGGATTCTGACCTACTAACTTGAATAATTTACGCATGATTCAATCACTAACCTGAGACTTTAATCTGTTTAAATTTCATGTTTTTATATCTGTTTATATATTTTGGATACCGAGACATAAATCTGTTTAATAATGTTTTGATACGTGAGATTTCAGCATTGAATGTGTCTCTTTGTGAATTGATGTCAGCAGGTCCAGATACGCCACTGAAATGTTATTCTCAAACACCTGAAGCAAAATAGGCCAAGTGCATGTTATTTTCTGCTCACAAAGCAGGATGTGTGTCTGATTTTCCTCTTCAGCAGTTTTCCATTACTAAAACAGTGACGGTTTTTCATAACTATAATACAAAAGATTCAATATAAGACCCTACCCAATGTCTCGACACAAAACGAGGCATCTTTACTATTTACAAAGCAACATTTGTGGAGAAAGGCTTTGGATTTTAGATCTAATTATGGCTCAATAGTGAAAAGAAATGGCAATCTTACAAACAAGATTTTCTTTAGATTAAATGAAATAGTCTCAACATATTTTATGGTTTTTACGGATCGCTGCATGGCTCATCTCTTGACTTCCGCAAATATGACGTGACCTACTTTTGTATAAAATCTGCTGACAGATAACCACATCTACTGTATGTGGAATCTTGTAAAAAAAAATGTACGGTAATGTATCGTAACACTGTATGACTTTAATCTTGAACATATTTACATTAGCAGTTCATGGGTCAGACTATTTGTGGTGAATCACTGGGATGATGTCGGACTCTGAGCATCCTCTAAGGAGATTAGATTATCAGTGGTTTTCTCTGTGAGCAGTATTTTGGGAATATCGCAGGATACGGAGCAGATGGCAACAGCCAGGCTACAACCATCTCTTTGTAGCTTCCCAGCCTCTTCTGAAGAAAATCTGTCTCCTGGTTTAAAAAGAAAACAACCACAATATATAAGAATACATTTATTAGATATTAGATATAGAAGAATTAGAATTATTCAAAGAAATAAAAAAAATGAGTCATTGACATGTTTATTTTTTCTTGTATATGTAAACAATATCAAAATTCAAATATTTACTGTATAAATTAGGGCTGCACAATATATTGTTTTAGCACTGATATTCCAATGTGTGAATGCGCAATATACAGACCGCAGGATCTGTAATGTGGAGTCAGGATTATAGTTGACCAGGTACAATTATGGAGTCATTTCAGTGCAACCATAAAAACGTGAAAGTTTATTAGTTGTGTGTGTTTTAAGGCCTGTGACTGTTTAAAGCATTTGGGCACAAGGAATTATTGCATTTTGTAGCTTTAACAAAAACTTAAACAAAAAATAAAAATATTGCAATGCATAAATTCAAATAACCAAAGTAGATTTAGAACACACTTCAAAAATGTTTTAATAAGGTTACTTTGAGTTTTTTAGACATATTTTCTGTTTTAGACATGTTCACTACATTTTTTTAAAATAAAATGCGTTATTTTTTTCCAGTGCCAAAAATGAAACACATGTAGTTAATTAATTTGTTCCATCTGAATAAGCACAAACCATATACTGTATGTACTGTATACAGTAAATATAAACTTAGAAATTATTCTATGAACTATAACAAAAGTGTGGTGCAATCTATGGCTGAAGATCTTGTTTTATTTTATCATGTTTGTATTTACAGTTTGGTTGTAAATATGTATATCCAACATCACTTCAATGAGAAGAAGTTGAGAAGAAGAACAGAATGACCCATTCAGTCAGATGTTATTTCATCATGAACAACATCGTCTTTCAGTGTCCTCAAAACTGCAGAAGTAGGGTAAAACCTATATTAATTTATAAAACAGCACACTCAAAATTCAAATATTTACTGTACATATACAATATATTGGCTTAATATATTAGACCTATATAATTTCATAATTTCCCAATAAAAAAATGGTTAAAAAACAAATATTAAAAAGTTTTTTAGTTATGGTTATTATAATTTTTTTATAGTTTTAATAAGGTTACTTTGAGTTATTTTTTTCCGACATGTTTTCTGTTTTATAACTGTTCACCAGATTTTTTTAATGTTATTTTGTTTTGTGAAGTGCCAAAAATTAAACAAATGTAGTTTATTAATTTGCTTTATCTGAATGAGCACAAAATATACATGTACTGAAATATCAATTTATAAATTATTCTATCAACTGAAACAAACTGTGATGTAATCTATGACTGAAGATTCATACCTGTTTGTGTAGGGCAAGAGGAGCATATTGTTGATGTGGAACACTGTACATGAAGGACCTTATCAGCAGTGCAAGTAGAAGTGTCCAAAACTACATAGACCTGCATACACATAATGTGTCAATGCACAAAATCCCCAACAAAAACAAACAATTAAAAAGTTCCTAGGAATCCTCTTACCTCTGGAGTGGCTGTTGTGGTCTCAGTGAAACTGTCTTCACTCGCACTCATTTCTCCTACACTGTCCTCTGAGGGACACCCTCCAAAATTTCTTTTAGGCCTGATAAACAACAAAACACTCTTATTCACTTTTTTCCAACACCCCATGTTGTTTTACATGAAAAAAAAATAGTTACATTGAGATGGCATTAATCTCCTCAGTTTTTCCATCACATGTCAAAATTCAACCTATTCTAATTAGAAAATTATATTTTGCAGACCATGAATAACCTCAAAAAAATTCAACAGCAACATGTACATGTTGAACTTACTATACTGTACGGAATACAAAGAGAAAATTGGAAAATTGTGTGTTAAAAAGCTAGATCTTCTTGATTTGATATCACAAATACCTTAAGAGTACACTGACAAAAGCTGGTGCTAATATAATTAAATCTCTAAAATATCTTGTTACAGAGCAAAACATGTGGTTTCCTGTTGCCAGTATATATGCAAGTATATATGTTCAGGTCAAGACTTTTGTCTAACATGAGCTCTATAGGCAGATCGAACTTTGTATGCCTGAATTATAACTTTTTTATGAAATGGTGAAAGTTTGTCAGCTACAGATACTGTATGCCCTTTAACGAAATTCTAGATCTTTGTGATTCAACTGATGCCTTTGGATTACACTGACCAAACTTGGTGCTGATATGAATAAATCTCTAGAATCTACACTGCGCTCCATTCGGAAGAGCTCATCCTTATGCCTATGACTCTCCCTTAGAAGGGTTTACCCTGCGGAGTGACAGCTTCAAAGAGATGGAGGGTGTAGGGGTCAAAAAAAGCTTCTCTTTGGAACGCACTTTTTCACCATTTTAGCAAGACGATCATAGAGGTTGCACTGTTTGTGCATTAGTTTATGGCCACAAAACACTAACAATAATATTAATAACAATAACAATGCGGTCACACTAGAGTTTGTGCGTGCGAAAATCTGTTGTACGGTGCTGCGAAAAGGGGCAGGATTAAACAACATGATTAGACGTTAAAAAAGCTAGCTCTGTTGGCGCAATAGCCTAGTGGTTAGAGCGCCGACATGCAGTAGCACTTCAGGGCGTCCCGAGTTCGAGTACCGACTCGAGGACATTTCCCTACCCCCTCTCTCTCTCCAACATTACTTCCTGTCTCAATACTGTCTTATAAGGCAAAAAGGGCAAAAGTAAATCTTAAAAATAAAGCGAGCACTGTAAAATAAATCTGTAATTTTAAGGTTTATTAAACTGTAAAAAAAAATAAAAAATCTGTAATTTTACAGTTTATTCACGGCAGCCGGAAAAAAAGTAAAATAATGGTTGTTTAATTTACAGAAATTTTGAATTTTTCTAAATTTCTGTAATTTAATATCCGTTATTTTATGAATTTAGGTGAATAGAGTAAGCTAAATTGTACTAGGTTGCAACTGGCAGGGCATCCGCTGTCTAAAACATACGCTGGATAAGTTGGCGGTTCATTCCGCTGTGGCGACCCCTGATGAATATAGGGACTAAGGTGAATGAATGAATGAATCCCATACCAAAGAAAAAACATATTTTTTCATATGACAAATCTTTCCATTTTACTGATGAAGCCTTGTGTGCTTGAGTTATGAAGTCTGTAGGTTCAGTGACCTTTGAATGTATTTCCTTTGTTAGTTTCTGAAAGGTTGAATGTCAAACTCATTGAACTGGCTCCTAGGAAATGTATTATATCATATACGTATCATATCTATGTAAATAGTAATCTGAGGTGTTTTGATTTTTTCCCGACAGTCTGCTAACTGACACCGAGGCCAAAACCAATCTCTGCATCCTGTTGAGTGAGAATGAAATCTGGAGACCTGCAGTGAGACATGAAGGTATGATAAGTAGCATTATTACAAACGTGTATTTGATATGTGGGTGTCTCACCCCTACACCTGGGGCAATAATGGGCTTCGGGATAAACCAAACCAGTATCATGTTTGTATGTGTGTGCGGTGACAGCTGATCTAGATTAAAAAAAATTGGAAGAAAAATAAAATGGAAAATGAGTAACCAAGTGAAAAAATGCAATTTTTGACAGAAAAATCGCCACCCATGTAGCTTTTAAATAAGGTTATAGATCGCTGGGTCCATTTTAGGCAGCAGGAATGACCTATTTTGATGTGTAATTGCTGTAGTACAAGCTAAACCAAGCATGTAATTGAAAGCGTGCAATTGCAGCATTGAGGTGCAGAGGCTTGAGGAACCACACATAAGTATGCTGAAGAAAACACAACATCATGGCTCAATGTCACTAAACCCTCCAAACACAGGCATAGAGAATTAGATACTTTACCAGGGCGAGGAAAATGTCACCCAGCTGTTTTGATGTGTGTGTATGTGTGTGTGTGTTTGAAGTCTACTGACACATGCTCAATGGGATGAAATCATCTTTAAATCTTTCACTGGCCTTGGCTCAGGCCTCCTCTCCTAATAAACAATTTAATGCCACTTTTACACGCTGTTCACCCGCTAAAGCAGGGAAATGAACCCAGACCAGCAGCGATCGAACCATTACCGCTCTTGGATGAAATGAAAAAAAGTTGTTTTTGAGCCATTATTTTTGTCACAGTCTCTATTTTCATCTTGTCTCTTGAATCCACTACAAATCAGAGGCACAATTACATCTAAAAATGTGTTAGATGCTCTCGTTTTGAGCTTTTTTCAATTGGATATCTATCTTTCTTTCTATCTATCTATCTATCTATCTATCTATCTATCTATCTATCTATCTATCTATCTATCTATCTATCTATCTATCTATCTATCTATCTATCTATCTATCTATCCATCTATCCTTCCATCTGTCTATCTATCAATCAATCAATCAATCTATCTATCTATCTATCTATCTATCTATCTATCTATCTATCTATCTATCTATCTATCTATCTATCTATCTATCTATCTATCTATCTATCCATCTATCCTTCCATCTGTCTATCAATCAATCTATCTATCTATCTATCTATCTATCTATCTATCTATCTATCTATCTATCTATCTATCTATCTATCTATCTATCTATCTATCTATCTATATATATATCTATCCTTCCATCTGTCTATTAATCAATCAATCAATCAATCAATCAATCAATCTATCTATCTATCTATCTATCTATCTATCTATCTATCTATCTATCTATCTATCTATCTATCTATCTATCTATCTAGCATAAAATATATGCCGGAATAGTTGGCGGTTCATTCCACTGTGGTGACCCCTGACAAATATGGGACTAAGCCTAATGAAAATGAATGAATGAATGAACAAGATTTTGTCAAGCCAAATGTATTATTATTACTGGCCAAACTTGTTTTCTATGTATATGCCTTACTTTATAACTATATAAGATTTAAATTGTGCATCCTTTGCATGACCTTCAATCCAGTTTCATTCAAATTCAGGAATTGAAATGGAATTTAAAATTGAATTGTAATACTTTAGGTGTCAATACTCCTTACTGTTGGTCATGTAGATTACATATTTGTTTGAACATAAAATATTATATATTATTGCAGATCATTCATCTTTCACTCTTAACACCCATTAACAGAAATTATTAGTGTGCTATTAACATATTAGCTTTGCTCTGACTCTCACCTATAGCAGAAGGTGATGCAGGCAGCGATGGAGAGAATGGTGATGAGGAGCACAATACACACGGCTATAACCATATTCCTCCTCTTCTCCTCTTCAGCCTGCTGCAACTCCCACCATTCAAGATCACTGAACTGACAGCGCTCCCCCATGTAACCTAGCACACAGCTGCATCACACACACACAAAGAGAGCATCATTAAATGCAATATTCATCATATCTGTCAGGGGACAAAGAGATCCGAACTGAAGAATAAAATTGCACTGAGGAATATGATTAACGTGTGTCCTTTTTGTCAAGGGCAAACGTTCAACAAAAAGCTAAATGATTCTCAGTACAAGACTGCCATCTACTGCTTATTTCAGAAAGCTGTATTTTCAAAATTGGCTTTAGAGCTTAAGGGAAATAGGGAAAATGCAAAAATAAGGACTATGAGGATCGGTCTGATGTTTCTGCATGACAAAAACTCTAGGGGTAAACACTTGCTTGCAGGCGTAAGACTCCATCTCAGGAAAATAGAAGCAGACTCCATCATACAGACAATACGAGTCGTGTGTAGAGGGGCAGCTCTGCACGCCTTTTTTGTGTTGCAATGTTGAAGTGACATCAGGAGGACTAGCAGTACTCGGCCACAAGGAGGTGCCATTAAACTCTGCTGAAACAGGAAACAGAGCATGAAAATCAGGTCAGTTATGTTGTACCATACAGTACTGCTAAATGTTAGTACATTTACTGTTAGTGTGTTCTTGTTAGTGCATTTAATCTTGCACAAATTCAGATTAGAAGATTGTATCAAGTTTAACCCATAATTACAGATAATGTGAATGCTATAATGGTTATTAAGAAGGTGGTTTTTCAGTTTAATAATTAAATCTTACCTTGACAGCTGAAACCAGTGCCTGTGAAGCCAGATCGGCATCTACATTGATATTCTCCTACGGCATTTAAACATTCAGCGTTTACATCGCAGTCATGCAAATCTAGTCGACACTCATCTATATCTGCAACAATACAAATATACAACATATATTTCATTTTTATTGGATTTATCTTAAACTTTAAATAACTTAATCTAATTTTAAAAATAACTAGTAAAACGAATAAAATTAAAATAAAAGTGCAAAAATAAAGTTGAAATTCAAAACGGACAACAAAAATATGAAAAAGTATAACTAATAATAAAAAACTAAAATTAAAAGCCACAGAAAAACTGTGTAATATTGAGGCATATTAGTACAATTTAAATAAAAATGTTCTATTTCACTATATTTTAAAATGTTGCTTTTTCATAGAAACGAAAACATGTTTTTCAATAAAATAAATGTATTTTTTTTGCAGTGTCAATTAAAAGCAAAAAAAGCAATTAACAGTGCTAGTAGCGATGGGAACTAGGGCTGCACAATACTGTATATCGTTTCAGTCTCAATACCGAAATGTGATCATTCGCAATAGTTACATCACAGCTCGGCAAACAATTTTGTGTTTAATAGACGTCTAACAGACATCTAAATGTAGTCGTCTTGGCTAAAACAAGGCTAAACTTGGGGTGTCAGTAAAAATCCAATAGAAATCTAAGAATAGCCCAATATATCAAATAGACAGATTAGACACTTTATATGTGTAGTCATTCATTTCTGTTTATTTGATGACTAGTCTAGACAGCCCAAATTTAGCCTTGTTTTAGCCAAGACGACGACTATGTTTAGACATCTGTTAGACATCTATTAGACATCTTTTAAAAACAAAAAATGCTTGCTGGGAGGATATGCAGTGTTAAGTCTGGATTGTAATTGAATATTTGCATGTGTTTTTTTAGGTGTGTGATTTGTATGAAGATTTTAAAAGCATTCAGGCATAGGAAATTGTAACATTTGTAACTTGAATAATGATTATAATTATTGAATGGTTTATACAACAAAGACTATGCCATATTTTTGACATTTGATTATTCAATTGCTGTATACCTCAAAATAGTTGTTTATTGTTTATTTGATTTGTACATTTTCCTTTATTGTATTTTTCTATGCCTGTAAATTGTTTATTATGTTTTATACAGATGCACTACCTTACAGAATCTTCCAAATCAGTTTAAAATGATAAATTCTTTCCAAACAGAGATATTTAAGTCATCTGGTGAAATTGTATTCATATTGCAACATTCATTCATTCATTCGTTTTCTTTTCGGGTTAGTCCTTATGAATCAGGGATCACCACAGCGGAATGAACCGCCAACCTATCCAGCATATGTTTTACGCAGCTGATGCCCTTCCAGCAGCAACCCAAGACTGGGAAACATCCATACACTTGCATTCACACTCATACACTACAGCAAGTTTAGCTTATTCACTGTACCTATAGCACAAGTCTTTAGACTGTTGGGGAAACCGGAGCACCCAGAGGAAACCCACGCAAACACGGAAAGAACATGCAATCTCCACACAGAAATGCCAACTGACCCAGCCAGGGCTCAAACCAGTGACCTTATTGCTGTGAGGTGATTGTGCTACCCACTGCGCCACTGTGACGCCACATATATTGCAGAATAACAATATTGCAATGTTCAATCTTTCTAAAACATGCAGCCCTACTAATTAGTTTCGTAAAATAGTGTTTAAATGAATGCGTTTTGTCATACCAACACAGTGATGGCCATCTCCGCTGAATCCATTTTTGCACTGACAGAAATATCCGCCCGCTGTGTTCACACATTCAGCCTCAGAAACACTACAATCTGCCAGGCCTGCTTTGCATTCATCAACGTCTGTGTAAACAAATACACACACACACACACACACACACACACACACACACACACACACACACACACACACGCACATATTGTCAATACTGTATGCACTCATGCAAACAAGCCCAAATTTACATAAAGGCCGATCAATGCATCCAATAACAGGAGCATACTGCACCCACACACATATCAATATCCATACACTCAAATTCAGTTTCACACATACATCAGCAACCAACTGCTTGAGTCTATGTGGAATCAAAACCATCTGACATGTAGTGCAAACACACACAGACATGCACATAAAGGCCTCAAGAGTAAACACTCAAGTCCTCAACACAGATCCATGAGGCCCTCTTGAACACAACCTGTCTGGGATGTCTGGGACCTGCACCAATAACAAGAAGGATGTTGATGCTGATTAGACAGCAGTTCTACCTCTTCATTTGTTTGGCCAGAGGACAAATGGTCCCTTAACTGAGCCTGGTTTCTTTATTTCCATCAGTTTGTGAAGTTTTAGCTACTTGCCACTTTCGCTTTTGGCATTCAGATTTTGAGATCTTTTTTTTTTAGGCCACATTTCACAATAAGGTTTCATTATATCCTGTATTTACTAACATGAACTGAGAACTAAGATTGAACAATATTACAGGATTTATTAATGGTAGTTAATGTTAATTTCAACCTTAAACATCCTGTGAAGTGCTTTGAAATATGCATTTTTATTCAATGTTTGACATAATCTCAACCAAAACACGAAGAGTGGGACATAGTGTAGCTCCTCCCCCTTTTTAAAAACAGCCAATAGCATTTTGTTTTATCACTGCTGTGCAAATGAGAGAGGTTAAGCTCAAGTGCATCAAATGAAAAGCAAATGAGAAGCGTCTTGAAGGGGGCGGGGCATGTCAGACACTAGAGAGCATTTGATTGGTTATGATTTGATGAGAAACTGAAGTATGAGGTGATGTAAATAAAACTGTAGATCCGTTTAGGCAGAAGTGACAAACTTTACATGTTTATATCAGTGTACATCTTCTAAACATGAGTTTTGTCCCTGTTTTGGAGCAGACCAGCTTGTAGATCTCTTAAAAAACTAACAATACTGATGCAAACATCTAAAAAACGTTATTTTAATTTTATGGGACCTTTAATTAATGTATTAATAATATTCAAAGTTGTACTAGTTAACATTAGTTGGTACACTGTGAGTTTTGTTCATTGTTTGTTCATATTAGCAAATACATTAACATTAAGGTCCTGTGAAATTAAAATAAAATATTTTAAATGAAACTTTCAGTCTGGTAGATTTTATTAGGATATCTAGTAGCTAGTTCTGTTAGGAAATCTAATAGCTGGTGTGCTCCAAAACAGTGACAAAATTCACATTTACAAAATATGAAACTGATATAAACATCCACAGTCTGCAGTGTCAGTTCAAGTTGCTTTTCATTTGCTTTTCATTTGATGTGCTTGATCTCAACCACAATTGCTGGCAGAGCTGTGATACAAAAATGAAATGCTATTGGATGTGGAGGAGCTACTTATGTCCCACCCTTTCTCATTTTTCAGTTGAGTCAAACACTGGGTAAAAAAATGCACATTTTAAAGCACTCCACAAAACCTTTAACATTACCAAATGGAACCTCATTGTAAAGTTTTATGTTTTTTTTTTTTTTTTTTCTGGCGGCTGTTCACAATATTTTCAGAAAAAGTAAATGATAAAAGAACATACACAAACTCTATAACAACCTTTGACTTCAGTTAGTATATCCAAAAAATGAGACAAGAAATTTTGACCCTGACTTCGTTCAATGTTAACACTTTTGTACTAGAGATATGCAAATTATATATACAACAGTTCTGTCTGGTTCTCGAATCTGATTGGCTGATAGCCGTAATATATTTAGGTAAGATCTAAAATTACAGATCTAGTTTAAAAGATGCTTGTTCAGCTGTTTAACTGTCAGCTTATGATTTGAATCTAACGCGGAAGAAAGTAATTCCTCATACAAAAGTTGTTTTTGAGACTTTCTGTGTTAGATTTTGTTTTTATATACACAATTATGTCGACAAACTGTTGTATAAATGCAATATCACACTCGTAGCAGTGCGATATGGCTGTATATCGGCACTGGTGGGAGCACTAAGGCATGGCAATGCACGCCTCCCACCAGTGCCGATATACAGCCATATCGCACTGCTATGAGTGTGATATCGCTCATATATATATATATATATATATATATATATATATATATTCTCTAGGTGACTTCTAAAATGACCCTATTTCCAAATAGTGGAGTCTTACTTATACTGTATAATAATGCCTAATATTCATATTTATTGCCTTCCCTAACCTGCTTTCACCAAGTAGGACAGGTTCCAGTATTAACATTTATGTTGTTCCTGGAACAACATTCCAATCAGCCAATCAGAATTAAGGCACATGTTTAGTTGTTAAGTTTAGGCTTAAGTTTAAGTTTATGCACTTCTATATGATTGTTTTCTAACTATTGTTCCCATCTGACTTTTTGGAATAATTTACAGTTATGGTTGGGTTTAGGGGTAGGGAACAGGTATGGATTACATTTTCTAACAAAAATTATGTTCTAGGATCAACATAGGTGTTAATACAGGATCGCAAAATCATGACATGCTTATTGCCTTGATCTCTAAAGTTGTTCTATTTGTTTTTGAGTAGAGCTGCACTTTAGTGAATCACATGACATTCAACAATGACATTCATATTGAACTAAATTATCATTGAACTGAATAGAACAAAACCAGCATTCTGTGGAACTGAGGTGACGTTTACAGTACTGCGTTTTCATAAAACATATATTTTGTTACGATTACGCCAGGCATCTACACTTTAACCTGTGTAAACATGCTATAGAAAGAACATTGGCTTGATGTGACTTGACACTTACCCACACATAACTCCCCATCACCAGTGAAACCCCTCACACATTGACACACAGCCCGGCCCTCCTGCAGAAAACACTGAGCGTTCACAACACAGCTGAGAGAGAAGCAGTCATCCTGATCTGAATGAGACAAAAATCACAATTTAGCATTCTGACACTTCAATATGAACAATTACAGTAATCTGTGGTTAAAAAAGTAACACTTTTAAGTAACACTTAAAAGTACATCTAACTTTAGAGTATGATCTGGCTTTTGGGTTAGGGTTAGTGTAATTTATTGCAACATTACTTATCAGTAGAATGTCTGTTGGTGATGCAGTGATAGCAGATATTAAGTAGACAGTCTACTAATACTTTAAAGAATGCTAGTGGACATGTAGTTGCAAAGCATAGATATATACACTAGATATCGCATAGGGACCCTGAGCATGCGTCAATAGCGCCGCCACATTGGTACAGTGCTCCCAGGACAAATGTCATTCAACCGCACTAGTCAAGACAGTGTTATTACGTGAAGATGCGGGACTTTAGCGCTGTCTACGGGTGTAGTTTTGAGCAAACAAGGAAAACAAAGCACAAAGGCAGAACATTTCATAGGTAATATTAAGTTTTTTCTTTTTTTGTATGTTCTGAACTTTTGTGCTAATCAGGTAACGTTATTGAGGATAACAGTCACTTACTGCATTCACCATACGGCAAAGCAGCTCCAACTCGCACTAAACACTCGGCTTATGCTAGTTTTGTTGAATAAAATCAGCAAACAATGCAAAAGAAATATGACAACGAGATGCTGCGCTGCCAGAAACTTGTATTACTAGCGTTAGTGAAAGAGTTGTTCGGTGGATTCATTCACAAACGAATCGCTCTCTCTCTGTCAGTATGAGAAGTGAAAGCAGGAGAGGAGCTGTGTTTCAGGACACGGATTAGATTAAATTTAACAGGGAGGGTGAATAGTAAATTTCTGTACACACACAAACGCAAGCTTTTTGTCAGGAATGCCCGTGCGGTCACTAATCCATCAATGTAAAAAAGTGATGTAAAATTATAATTTTCGTAATTAGACAAAAAAAATACATACTAACATCCAGGAAAACTCCCGATCACAGATATATGTGTATATGTGTATATCTCTGGCTTTGCATGACTACAGTCCTCCACTGTACCTTGGTCCCGCATTCTTTTCAAAGGAGCGCTACCCTGTAGCAAGATGGCGGCGCTATTGAAGCATTCCGTCCAATAGACAACAATAGGCCAGGCGACATCTAGTGTATATATCTATGGTTGCAAAGCTACTTTTAGCCAACTGATGGTGTAAAGGGACAAAAGGTTTCACCAAAAAATCATAGGATTTCCAATAAGTAAGATGCATGTCGGGCATTATGGATTTTATAATGTAGTATATATGGACATAATTGCAGAATCCAGTTATAAACACTGAATTATATTTCTATATTGCACAATGTAACATAATTTTTACAATTTGGCATTGTATACTGACTGAAACTACAATGTAGTATCAGTGAATTTGAAAAAAAGTTTTCATGTATGCCTATAGCAATTTAAATGTAAATGCACACTATTCTTAAGGAGCGCATTTCTCCCTTTGTAACATCATAATTAAAATGAGAAACAAATATATGGTCTATATCAGGGGTGCTCAATCCTGTTCCTGGAGATTTACCTTCCTGCAGATTTCAGTTGCTACCCATATCAAACACACCTGAACCAATTAATTAGGACCTGAACACTACATGATAATTACAGGCAGGTATGTTTGATATGGGTAGCAACTGAAATCTGCAGGAAAGTAGATCTCCAGGAACAGGATTGAGCACCCCTGGTCTATATGGTCTTTTATCATGTAAATATATGATAAAAAAGATTTCTATAGATGTTGTACCTGAAACCATCTTCTCTGTGTAAAGCATTGCCAGTGGTGTGCTCTCATCATTCAGGGTTTTGTTTCTTAGACCATCATTTGATCCACCTTCACTGGACTCTATGTGGAAAACGCAACTATTTTTAATGAGATGATTTCTGAACTTTTTTGAAGCTTTAATGTGAACAACAGATTTTATACTTTAGTTTCATTCCCACAACACTGACCACTGAATGATGCATTAATCATTCGACATCCCTTGCCATCAGCTGAAAGAACGTGATTGGTGTGACAGGAGCAGTGAGGGAGTCCCAGTCTGCTCGCACACACTTGAGCACATCCTCCATTTCCATCCAGACAAACATCTGCTCCTAAGAGAAAGAAACATGCAGTGCACTGCAGTCAACTCATTCCTGTTGGGTTCTGAGCCTCTTAAGATTGTAAACATTAGAAAACACCAAGACAATAGGATGATAATAGAAAACAGCATCTGTACCTGGTTTGGCAAGAGGATGGACAACAACCAGAGCAGCTGGTTGAATGGAGTCAACAAGTAGACGCTCAGGGTTTTGACCAGATCTCATGTCCAGCCGGAAGATCAGGTGATTCTCCAGATCACTGACCCAGAGCACGTTCTCAAATACTGCGATATCAAATGGACGATCTGAGACAAATTTACAAACGCAGGACATATTACACAGAGTTCATTCATGTAACATTTTCATGCATGCATGCATACGGTATATGTTAGTGTACTGAAATTGTGTATGTGTGTGTTGTTCTGGTATTTATCAAATTGTGGGGAACAAATGTCCCCACCAGTATAGCAATACTAGTGCCATGAGTGAAATTTCTTTCTTTATTTTTTGGTCCCCATAAGTAAAACAGCTTATAATTCATACAGAATAAACTGCAGAATATTTTCTGTGAGAGTTTGTTCAGTTAAAAACTCATTGGACCCTATCATACACCCGGCGCAGTGTGGCGCAAGGCACGGTGCAATAGTCTTTTGGTAGTTTCCCCATGGCGCAAGAGTCGTTTTGAGGCGTTGCGCTACGCTGTTTTAATAGCAAATGCATTAGCGCTCATTTGTGCGCCCATAGGCGTTCTGGTCTAAAAAGGAAGGCGTTCTGAGGCAGACCGCTGGCGCGTTGCTATTTTGAGAAACTATAATAGATTTTTCATTAGACCAAAACAAACCCGGTCTAAACTCCGGCACAGAGTTGCGCCTCGCTTACGCACTGCTTAATACGCACAAGAGAGCAATAGGCAAATATCTTTACATATGAAAAAAATTAAATATTAAGGATATATATAGGATATAATAAGAATAGATATAGGATATAAATATAAAGGATTAAAATATTACAAAACATATTATTTTCTAGCCTACATAAATATGAAAAATCACTGCTTTTATGTCTTCTTCATCTCGGGAGGCTTTTTCAGTTCATTCATAACAATTTGCTTTTGTATAATGTTATTATTATTAGCAGTATTATTTATTATATCCATATTTATATTTGTTTTATTAAAAACAAGCTTAGATTTGCCCACCTGTCAGGTTTTAGACCATATGGGGCACAGCATGTGTTTTAGGATATATCTCAGGTTTTTGAGCACACTTCGTTATTATTGTTCATTTATTCGTTTGCTGGAAATTAGAACTGAATTTAGAAACAGTTTTGAAACAAATATTTGCGGTTAACAAACAAAATTATTTATTTATAGACTAATTGATGTCTGTGCATAAAGGTTTCCCTATCCAAGAGAGAATGTGAAAGTGATCCATTATCTCTCATTCTCACGCAGTAGATGCTCTGTTTAACAGTTTTCTGTTAAAAAACTGTCAACTGTTAACTGTTTGGTAGTGAAATGCTCATTTTTTCCACTTAGACTTACTTTGCGTCCTGTAAATAGTGAATGCGCTCTTGGCACGACACAGCTGGCTCTTAAAGGGAATGGGAGATGAGACTCAAAACATTATTTATTGTTTTTATTCCTAAAACACACCTATAACTCATTAAGAAAATAAACTCAACCCTTTTAGACCATGCGCCATGGCGCAAAGCAGGTTTTCCCGTCCTTAAATTAGCAAAAACGCGTTCTGACACGCCCTGAAAGCGTTTGCGCCCTGCGTTTTTTTCGCTCTGCGCATAAACCGTCAAAATAGAGCCCATTATGGCTATGGGAGGTCCCCATGAAGGATGAAGACACAACATATGTGTGTGTGTGTGTGTGTGTGTACTGTTTTTGGTGGTTTACAAGGACAGAACTGTGTATAATGGCATACGTATGACCCAGTTGAGCTCTATTAAGTTGGTGCGTGAGAAAAAGCCTTGTGTCCTCGCAATTCAATACTGTTCAAAATCATAATTAACGGCAGAACAGCACGATATTGGAAAAATCTGACGATGGGTTGATTGCTTTTCTGCAATATTTATTTGCAATATGAATACAATTTCACCAGATGACTTAAAATAGATCTATTTGTAAGAGTTCAGGTACAGAAATTGAATAATCAAATGTAATATACACTGCATATTAACACGGTATAGTCTTCATGCAGAGATATAGACATTGCTATGCTGATGCTAAAACAATATATTTTGCAGCCCTAATTAACACTCTGTCTTTTAGTAGTCAAAATTTGCCATATGCTTCCCATGAGGGTTGTGTTTAGAGTTAGCGGTGGAGTAGTGTAGGGCCATATAAAAAGTGTTTTTAACTATATAAAATACATTTTGCTTATGGAGAGTCCTCACAAACCACCAATACCAATATGTGTGTGTGTGTGTTTGTGTGTGTGTGAGTGGGTTTTGACAGAGGAGCCTCACCTACTTGGTTCTGGCTTATTACACGGCGATGAGAACCATCCAGGTTGGCTGACTCAATCACACTTGTGCTCATGTCACACCAGTACAGACGCTGAGAGCCGTGATCCACAGCCAGTCCACTGGGAGACACCAGACCGGTGCTGACCACTGCTTCACGCAGGTCTTTGTCCAGACCTGACCGCTCCACTGCAGGACGATCACCCATATCTGTCCAATATATCTTCCTCCAGACACACAGAGGAGAGCTTCATGATTATAGTACAAGATCCATGATATTTCATATATACAGTATGTGAACAGAGCTGCTTGAAATGGCATGATAAAAATCAAATGCTATATTTTACATTTATATTTTGTCATTTAGCAGATGCTTTTATGTAGAATGAGGAAGACATCAAGCAATTCATCACAGAGGAAATACTCACAAAAATGTGCCAAATATACATCACTTTTTTAGCATTTAAAAAGAGCAGCAACTTCAAAATTTACTTATGCAATGCATGACTTCCAGAAATAGTGAAGGACTCTTTTTACAAGATGCCATTTGGTTGAGTGAATTAGAGCTGTGTGATATGGCCAATAAATCTGTATTTTCTTTTCTGAATTGAGATACATATGGCGTATCTTCATTCATTATGTATTATATTTTATATTATATAATAATTTTATACAATATTTACACTCTGCCCAATGCTGTCAAGTGAAAAAAAGTTCATATTAAATGCTATGTTACAAGCATTTGTAGTGAAGTGTAGGCTTGTGTGTGGTGTTTCTTTCCCTCTCTCTTTCTTTCTCTCTCTCTCACTTCAAAGTATTCGCAGGTGCAGCGGATCACGTTGGGTCGGATCATGATTGGCGCTTGGATTGGCAGCGGCTGTATTTACCCCTTCCGAGAGCATGGATTCGATGGCTCCTTGCTCTCTCTCGATTCCCCGCGTATGCTCAGTGGAGAGTAGTGTTTAAGTGATCAAATGAGTATTTGTTGCTTATATCTCTTTTGTGGCGTTTTGTGAGATGCCGATGTGACGTTTTTAATTCTAACCGGAAAAACCCGGTTTTCTGTCTCTCTGTCTGGCTTGGAGCATTGTAGGGAGGTTTGGTGCCTTCTATTTGTAATTTTCGTTTTCTTCTGTGTTTGTTAGTAGGGAGGTAAGTTTTCTGTATTTTATTTTATTATCCGTTTTCTATGGAAGTTTGATCTAACTTAATTAGCTTGGTTTATTGTCATTTATTTTGGCTGAACCCCTACCTAAGTTATTTTTGCTAATTTCTCTAAATAAATTATATTTTCTTGTTAATTCTCAGTGGTTGTGTTTTTGGTTTATGTTTTGGGGAAAGAGAGCGCGGGGGCACCAGCGATGATATTTTTAATCCCTGTTATTTTGTTAAGTTTTGGTTAAACCTCTTTTTGATTTAAAGATTTTTATTTAATTCGTAACAGCTATAAAAACACAATTTGTCAATGTTATCCATATATGCTATGCTACACAGTATGTGCAAAAAAAATGACAAAGAAAAGTAATGCTTTTTGTTCACTGAACTTGATCAACAAAAACATATCCTGGTGCCAGGTCTAAACAGGGTCAAAACAACATTTGACTGGATTGTTCCCATATCTTCAAATGAGTTTGAATAGCCAAAAAGGGCAAAACTGGTCAAAAGAGAGCTCAACCAAAAGCATTGTAATACCAGGTGTTTACAAGGCTTTGGATTTGTGCCGAATACAAGAGAAATGAGAAACATAATTCAAGTATGTCAGTTATAAATATGATTTATTGTAAAAGCCTCAATATTTTTGTCAGCTTGTTTCACACTTATATTTTTATTCCTTTTTCTGCATAAAATTTAAATAATAAAAAAATACTTTGTGTAGTCAACTACAGTATTAGAATATTTATTTTACAATATTTAGGTCTACCAGATTATTTTTACAATATTCATAAAAAATGACAAATAATGATAAAATGTTAATTGTACTCTAGACAGCATGGTGTCTTAGTGGTTAGCACTGTCGCCTCACAGCAAGAGTTCAAGTACCAGCTGGTCTACTTGGCATTTCTGTATGGAGTTTGCATGTTCTCCTCGATTTTCGTGTGGGTTTCCTCTATGTGCTCTGGTTTCTCCCACAGTAAGGCAGGTTTATTTTATTTATTTTTATTTACAGTACAAACATATGCGCTATAGGTGAATTGAATAAACTAAAATGACCATAATGTTTGATTGTGGGTGTGTGAATGCGAGAGTGTATAAGTGTTTTCCACTACTGGGTAGCAGCTGGAAGGGCATCCGCTGCGTAAAACATATGCTAGAATCATTGGAGGTACATTCCACTGTGGAGACCCCTGATAAATAAGTCGAAGCAAAATAAATGAATAATTCTACACTAATATGACTGATTTTCTTTAGTCACGAATTAAGAACTAGACAGACTGCAGAGAAAGCGATGAACATACAGTTTGATAAGTCTTACTGTGCCTGAGGATGAAGAGCGATGCCTCTGGGTTTCTGGATGTTTTCATTAATAAAGATCTCTCTGTCAAGACCATTTAAGCTGCTGCGGGAAATCGAGGACAATCTGAAACACAGAATGTTGAATTCAGTTCTGCAAGTAAGTTACAGTTTTGAGGAAGTGTGTGTATGTGTGTGTGGCTCACCCACTATCAGTCCAGTAGAGCTTGTGGTGAATCCAGTCTACAGCCAGAGCCTCAGGGGAGTTCAGTCTAGTAGAGACGAGCAGCTCTCTGAATCCTCCATCCAGAGAAGCTCTCTCAATGTGCTTCAGGCCTTTATCTGCAAAATACACCTAAACCCAAACAAACACACACCAACATTACCATTACTTGATCACAATTTCAAATAATACAGAAAACCATGTAAAAAGATAAGGATATGTTAATAGACCAAATAATTTTTTTTTTATTAAACCTAAGCATTTGTTCTGATTTGTAAAATTCTGTATTTTTAACCGATTGTTTTGCAATTTGCAAGATGTATCAAAAATTAAACTACATATAGAAATCAATTAAATAAATAAATAAAATATATTTTAAATATAAGGAATAATTTAGAGTTAATACAATTAATTAAAAATAATATATAAACTGTACAGTGCTCAGCATAATTGAGTACACCCCATTTTAGAAATTAATATTTTTATCCATTTCTCAGTGAATATATAGGCAATTTAGTAAACAGATATATTTATTAAAATTATATTTTGGTCACTAAGTATTTTTAGAAATTGAAACAATCCAATTAAATTCAAGAAAAATATTGCAAAAAACAAAAATTACAAACAACAAAAATCTAAATTTAAAATTTTTTGCTTCTCTTGATTTTTCAATTAATTCATTTTCTTTTCGGCTTAGTCCCTTTATTAATATGGGTTTGCCACAGCGGAATGAACCGCCAACTTATCCAGCATATTTTTTATGCAGCGGATGCCCTTCCAGCTGCAACCCAACTCTGGGAAACATCCATACACACTCATTCACACTCACACACTACGGACAATTTAGCCTACCCAATTCACCTGTACTGCATGCCTGTACTGTGGGGGAAACCGGAGCACCCGGAGAAAACCAATGCGAACGCAGGGAGAACTACTGTGTCACCCTTTTTAAAATCTGTATTTAATATTTTTATATAACATTAATTTGGGTGTACTAGTTTTTGGACTGTTATCGTAAGTTATTTTGTTAGGCTCCAGATTTAATGTATATGCACAAATATAATATTGTATAGCTTACTATTAAAAAATATGAATTTAAAAGATTTGTGAGGGGTGTGCTTATTTATGCTGAGCACTGTATACTAAAATACAGAAATATAGAAATACAGAATTATAAATCAACTATGTTTTGAATTTACTAAATTATTTAACTCTATTTTACTGCGTTATTTTGGCTTTATGTATCTATTTATTGAATTATTTTTATATCTTTTTGTGGATTTACCAGTATATATTATCCCCATAAATATTATTTAAATTTTTACTTGTTATGGATTTATTTATTAATAGATTCATTTATTATTACATTAGCACATTTTGTCTTTCACACTTATTAAGCTTAAGACAGAGAAATCCTGAATCAGGTTTTCTGCATGTTTCACAAACTCAAATTTTAGACTTTTAAAGACCTTTTTAAGCCATTATTAAATGAAATTTCAGACCTATACAGAGCTAAATACTACATTTTTTTTCTTTTAGTCCTGCTGAACAGAGGTTTATTTGCCCTATCCAAAAATTCTTCATTATTTTAGACATGGCATATACCGTATGCTGTACAATAAAAGTATGTGAAAAATAATAAAGTTTTTTTTAACTAAACATTGATTTTTTTTTTTAATTTACTGATTTTTTTAGGAATTAATTTTGATATTTTAAGAGTATATATTCATTCATCCATTTTTTTCGGCTAAATCCCTTCAAGAGTAATTAATTAATTAAATTAATTAAAACCACATTATTTTATCTACCAGAAACAAAAATATAACATTACACTGAATTCATAATTTTGTGTGTGTGTGTGCCACTCAAAGATTTGGTGCGGCCTCTTTTGGCCACCCCTAAGAAAATTTTCTGAAGGCACCACTGTATAAACAGACTTTGGTTGAATGTATTGAATTTTTTAGATGGATTGTTGGTGACTGGATAGTCTTACATAGAGAGAGGAAAACTAATAAAAGACATTTAAAAAGATTTAAATCCTATAAGGCAATATGTAAGTGAATTTAAGAGTTTTTAAGGACTATTTACTATTTAAAATTTTAAACAGTTTAAGACTTTTCCGCATGCCAGCGTAAACCCTGTGAATGCACAAGAAATCCCCAGAATATATATTGAACAAAATGTTCATGAAAATAAAATTGTATCCTCCTGCTCGTATATATTTTGCCCACTAGATAGCAGCAGATACACTTTTAAACGTTTTCAACATGAGCCACTGAAAGACCCATTTCCTAACATCATGTCTATTTACATCTTATGTCCACTAGATGGCAGTTTTAAACACATCATAATAACTAGCAGCCATCCATAAAATCTTTCAGTCATGTATTTGATTGAGCATTTGTGGTGTTTTACCTTGTTCGTCACTGGATCATAGTCCACTGCTGTAATATTGCCTCCTGGTTTTTCCAGCAGTTTTATGCTCAGTTTGCCATCCGTGTTAATCTTCCTTAAATCCACTATATTGGCAAACAACAGGTCTGCTGGAGGTCCTGCTCAAAATAAAGAGATTCCAGACGTTCTAGGTCAATGCAAGCAAATGCACTTAAATACTGATTAACTACATGCTTAACCCAATAACTCGAGCTGCCCAAATGTGGGAGACAAACAGGCACCCTGGCAGAAGAGTCGTCACAACAAAAACAAAGACGCACCGGCTGGAAATCAGAATTGGCTGTTTTTGGTTTTTAAATTGGTTGATCTGTTTCTCGATTAGCACACTTACAGAACACTGCAATATTTTTATACTACAAAACAATGCCAGAGATGCCTCACATATATGATATAGGACTTTTTATGCAAATTTTATGTATCACTTTATTTTGATGGTCACTTAAATGCACTTTGCATCTACATGCCAACTAACTCGCATTATGTTATAAGAAGAATCTTGTGGTTAGGGTTAGTAAGTTGACATGTACTAGCAAAGTTTCACAATAATCAATATATCGACTTATCGCACAACACATGTACATGTCCTAATAATTTTTGGTGATGTAATGTATATCGCCCATACATAAAAAAAAAAAAACAGATCTTACCACATTTTAGCTGATGGCGCAGCCTCTTTATCTCTATTTGAGGTGTCAGTGTCAGTATGGTAAAAAAAACAAAAAAAAACACTATACTATTTACTAAAAATTGCAATAGTATATTTTCATGTGGGTGCCTCATGAGTTAAATTAGATTGTGTTACTTTTTTAGTTCTTTTTACCTTGGACATTTATGTTAACATTAATTATAATTATTTATTTGTTTAGGGTATCCGTTCTCACATTCTGAATCCAATGCTAAAGACAATGATTTTGTTTATCGCAATAAATATTGTTGCTATATATATATATATCGTACCACCAAAAATAAATATCATGACAGGCCTAGTCAACAAAATGCGCAGTAAGGATCATGAATATAAAGTCTTTCCAAATTTTTCAGAAGATGCCAAGATTGCCACTTTCATATATTTTTTCAACTATTAGAATTACAAGTATATGTTCATATATATTAGTAATAATGTTATATATGTTCACATACAACCAAATATAAACATATTCTAGCAAAAATATTTAAAATTTCAATAGTCATTTTTGTAATATTGTGATATATATGTTTTAAATATGACATTTTATACATGTAAAAAATCAAAATATGCACTCATATGTCATATATGTATATATATATATATATGACATATGAGTGCATATTTTGATTTTTTGAATTTACATATATTTCTATGAATCAGATTTCTACAAGACGTTGAAGACTGAAAGTGGCAGCAGATTTGAAAGATGTAACAAATATTAGCCATTGCTTATTTCATATTTCAGCACTTCTGTGTTTGGGCAGTTTTATTGAATTAATTATTTAAAATGTCTAAACTTACTTTACATGGTCTCTATTTGATTTAATTGTTCATTTGCTAATTTTATCTTCTTTATTCTTTATCTTTATCTTTTATATCGTGTGGATTATTTAGTTGAATTGAAGCATCAATAATTATCAGCTATGATGGTCAGAACAGCTCAAACTGTTCCCAATGCATAAAATACTGGAGGAAATCCTAAACTTTTTTGAGGTTTTAAAAAGGTATCTATAAAAATCTCTTTAGAAAGTATTTATTGTATTCTTTTGGGATTCTCCATTTAACGCATGTTAAAAACCAGCACAGCTCAATATGATTGACAAGCATTAACCAAGGAAACACCAATATTCCTGCTGTTTTGTTTGTAGTGAGTAAATCAGCATTATTATTTAGCCTGTCTACTGTTTTTGTTTTGGTGGGAGCAAATTTGCATTATTATCAAGCATGTCTACTCTTTTTGCTCTGTGCAGGCATGTTTCACAGCATTTGGCATAATAGTGCAGCATGATGTTAAAAAAAATCTAGAATTGCGATATTTAGTTTTTCTGCAATATATTTATTATGATACAATTTCACTAGATGTCTTTAATAGTTCTGTTTGGAGTTAATTCAACAGATTGATTATGCATGGCATGTAAATAAATAAATTAAAAGTAGCATGTAAGCAAGCAAAAAAGTAAGTCATGGTTAGGATGAAAAGCATAGATAAATACAATAGGGCAAAAATGAAAGTGAAAAACAGAGCTTTTCTGGGGAGTCTAACAGTATTCAAATACAACATTAATAATTAAATGGAAAATAATCATATAAGGTTTTTATTGTATAAATAATTCAGTAAAATAACTCTTCATTTAAAGGTATAAACTGTACAATTTCTTATACTTGAATTCTTTAGACTTTCTTGTGCCTGAATGTTTACAGTCACAGGCCTTAAAAACACAGAGAGATAATACACTTTCACTCTTTTGTGGTTAAACTCCACAAATCTCATGTGTTCTGAACTGTGGTTCTTGCTCAACTATAATTCCAACATATAAAATCAACATTGCACACGCTTGCAATGTGACTATTGCAGATGTTCACATTGCGATATCAATGCTGAAACGATATATTGTGCAGCCCTATGGCATAATTTCACAAAGGTAAAGTTAGATCATCAAGACTTTGCATTACTTTGAAAGTGTACAATCTAATTTAAGCTCAAAACTAATGTATGTACTCACTGCTGAAAGTTCAGCCAAACATAAAGTTTTGTTTTGTTTTGTTCATATACTCATTTTAAGCTATATAAAAAATTTAAAACAGTATTCAACAATTTGCTTGTAAAAAATCTGCAATCGGACACGGTCATAAAAAAATCAAGATCTCTGATAGTAAGTTTGTAGGACTAGGACTCACCAGTGGCAGCGCAGTGTTTTCCATCAGGCTGTATTTGGTATCCAGGATGGCATTCACAAACCCACCGGCCTGGATATAAAGTCACACACATCTGACTGCAGCCGCCACGATCTGCAGACAAACAGCCTGAAACACACAGATGATGTTAAGGAAACTGTCATGTCACAGTACAGTATGTGGATTGCAGCATATTTTATAAAGAAGAAAAAAACACACCTGTACAAGATTGGCCATCAGGATTGAGTAGAGATCCTTCAGGACACACACACATATCTCCTTGTGCTGTGTGAACACATGCATGATTACAATCCACAGCTTTCCCCACACAAGGCTTGTTCTCTGTAGACACATGCAGATAAAAATTAAGACAGGCCATTTGTTCTGACACAAACAAACTCACCAAAATGTATTATGTTGTAGTTTATTTCCTTTTTTTGATACCCCTTAAAGCATTTTTGTTGTATTTTATAATTTAAAAGTTTAAACAAAACAATATTTACTAAAAGGTATATTGAATCCAAAAATAGAAATTATGTTATTATTTACTATTATTAAATTATTTACATTATTTACATTATTTACTATTATTTTCATTCTTCTGTTAAACCCAAAATAAGTTAATTAGAAAAATGTTGAAAACCTGTAACCACTGACTTACATTTGTTTAAATTAAATTAAACTAAACTAAACTAAACTAAATTAAATTAAATTAAATTAAATTAAATTAAATTAAATAATAAAATATAATAAATTAAATAGATTAAATAATAAATTGAAATAAAATTAATTAAAATACATTAAATAATAAATTAAAATAAAATAAATAATAATATAAAATAAAATAAATTTAGATAATAAAATAAAATAAATAAAAAATAAAATTAATTAAAATACAAGAAAAAAATATTATTTACTTTAATTTAATTTAATTACAATAAAGTAAATAGAATTTATATTCCATAACTATTATGTTGTGAAAATGTCAAAAATTAATACAACAATGAGGAAATTAAAGATGGTTTAAGAGGATGCTTTATTAAATTTCATCAGTTGTAGTATGAATCAATTTGGGCTTGACTGTATATATTTTCTTGCAATATAAAATATTGTATGCTTGTGAATTAGTAGCACTGTATGAAAGTCTTTAACAGTATCTCAATGACAATTTAACAACATGTCTGTTTTTGCTGACGACGTTCAGGGTCAGTATCCTCCTTAAACCAAGCATTAACAGGATGGTATGGTCATTTCAGGAGATTGTGAAATGCTGGCTGAACAGCCTGATGCCGGATGACCAGATAACGCAAACAGGTCTAAAGTCTCAAGCCAACGGCCTCAATCTTTCATTTCCAAACGCCCTGTCCTCACATGATCAATAGTCACCTCAGTTTTTCCATGAACACCTCTTTGTCGTGGCCATGTGCCTGTTAGACAGTCCTTATTCTGACACCCAATAATCCCAAATCCAATCATCCTATATTTACAAAACACTAGCACTGAAATCAATTAAGACTGTCTACAACAGGTTTACTCAGATGGATAACAACAATTATAGTGCTTTGATTCGCATCAAATTAATTACACTACATAAAGAAGATATGAATATAGACCTAAATCCAGACACCTCCAAAAAAAAGAAGTGTTTTTATGTTGAAATGTGAACCCTTCCATCACCAGTGCTGATGATTGAGTTTGAGGTAGCCATATGGTGGGACTCAACCTTCTTAACGGGACACTCTCTACAATCCCGTTATGATGTCAGGACCATAATCCCACCCGCAGAGGTGAAAGTGCACAAGGGGTCCTGGAGTGAAGCATTAGTTAGGATTACATCACATTTCGCTCTCGAAACCATCTTAAAATAATTATTTTTGTTGTGTACATTTACATTGTACATTTAGATTTTTGTGCATTATTTGCATTAATATTAGAAATATAAGAAATAAATGTAATGAAACTTAGAGAATTAGACCTTCTTCAACATTCCTATGTTACCTATGTAAAGGCTTTACACTGATTTTATGGGAAGGACTAATGGAGTATGTTTTTGCCAGGAACATCAAATGTGTCTGACATTTACACATGATCTTAAAAACCTCTCTTCAATTATATAAGACCCAAGAAACAAATTAGTTTAGGATAATGCAGAAACACCATTGTGTACTATAATGTGAAAGTAGGGTTGTCACATTACCAAAATTTCAGTGTTCTGTACAGTCAAAGTGTCATACAAAAGTGTTCAGTTATTAAACTATATACTCATATAGCCAGATCTGTTGAGTCTTAAATAAAATATTTTAGAATAAAACTCCTATAAGTGTAATTTTAATAACCTCATCTGTTGAAATGATGCTCGTAAATTACAGAGCTTGTGCAAATATGTCCAAATCACTGTGATTAGATGCTTTCTTAACTGCCGTTTTTTTCATTGCTGTCATTTAATTATGTTATTGAGAGGAAAGAATGCAGTACATACAGTTGAAGTCAGAATTATTAGCCCCCTTTGATTTTTTTTAATTGTTTAAATATTTCCCAAATTATGTTTAACAGGGCAAAGACATTTTTTACAGTACTGTATGTCTGATAATATTTTTTCTTCTGGAGAAGGTCTTGTTTTATTTCGGCTAGAACAAAAGCAGTTATTATTTTTTTAACACTATTTTAAAGACAATATTATTAGCCCCTTTAAGCTATTTTTTTTGATAGTCTACAAAACAAACCATCGTTATACAATAACTTGCCTAATTACCCCAACTTATACAGCAATATTATTAGCCCCTTTAAGCTATTTTTTTTGATAGTCTACAAAACAAACCATCGTTATACAATAACTTGCCTAATTACCCCAACCTGCCTAGTTAACCGAATTAACATAGTTAAGCCTTTAAATGTCACTTTATCTGTATAGAAGTGTCATGAAAAATATCTAGTAAAATATTATTTACTGTCATCATGGCAAAGATAAAATAAATCAGTTATTAGAAATGAGTTTTTAAAACTATTATGTTTAGAAATGTGTTGTAGAAACCTTCTCTCCGTTAAACAGAAATTGGGGAAAAATAAATAGGGGCTCTAATAATTCAGGGGGGCTAATAATACTGACTTCACCTGTATTTATATGTTCATCTGAAAGACACTGAGCAATGTTGGTGGCATTTGCTTTGCTTTTGAACAAAGATAACTGCTGTAGGTATAGCTGGGCTGTGAATCACATTCAGTGTCTTGTATGGTATATGTGCATATGTGCATGCATGAACAATAAGTGCTGGGTTAAGTTTATGTAATACACACTGGTGACACTAATTACAAAGCAACCCATGATTTCTGCAATGTAGAAAATAAAGATTGTAAAATCTAATTAGTTAATTAGGTAGTTCTTAAAAAGGTACACCCAAAGTAAAGATAAAAACGTTTTAGTTTCAACAACTATTTGCTAATTTTAAGCTACAGTGTTTCCTTCGGGATTTTTTCAAGCTGTGATGTGCCTTTTACACAGATTTTCCAACTAGCTATGGCGTTATTTCAATGACAAATGTCTTGAGCGCAGTGTTACAAGTCAGGAATGCATTCATGTAATATGCAAATCTCTGTGCTTGCACACCAATTTCCTCTTTCTGTGGACAAAACTTCTTGCATGCTCAAGCGCAGATTTTCTTGTGCGCTCTTAAATAAACACTGCTGAAGTGCGATTTAGTACATTTATGTAATGAATATGTCTCCAACATTTATTAGATTTGCTAGGAAAATTTATGAATGTCTCCGATAAACCTGCAGAACGACATTGATGCATTCATTCATTCATTTTCTTTTCGGCTTATTCCCTTTATTAATCCGCCAACTTATCCAGCAGGTTTTTACACAGCGGGTGCCCTTCCAGCCGCAACCCATCTCTGGGAAACATTCATCCACACACACTCATTCACTACGGACAATTTATACTACCCAATTCCTCTACCGCATCTCTTTGGACCGTGGGGGAAACCAAAGCATCCGGAGGAAATTCATGCGAACGCAGGGAGAACATGCAAACACATGCATGCCACACAGAAACGCCAACTGACCCGAGGTTCGAACCAGCGACCTTCCTGCTGTGAGGCGACAGCACTACCTACTGCGCCACTGCCTCGCCCTGACATTGATGCATCCTGTAGAACAGCACTACCTACTCATTCATTCATTCATTTTCTTGTCGGCTTAGTCCCTTTATTAATCCGGGGTCGCCACAGCAGAATGAACTGCCAACTTATACAGCAAGTTTTTACTTTTTTTTTTTTTTTTACAGTTTTTACCCTTCCAGCCGCAACCCATCTCTGGGAAACATCCACACACATATTCACACACACATTCATACACTACGGACAATTTAGCCTACCCAATTCACCTGTACCGCATGTCTTTGTGAGGGAAAACCGGAGCACCCGGAGGAAACCTGCGCTATAAGTGAATTGATTGAACTAAATATGTATGAGTGTGTGTGTGTGTGAATGCGAGCATGTGTGGCTGTTTCCCTGTACTGGGTTGTGGGTGGAGCGCATCCACTGCCTAAAACATATGGTGGAATAGTTGGAAGTTCATTCCGCTGTGTCGACCTCTGATAAATCAGAGATTAATCTAAATGAAAATGAACAAGTAATGCATTCATTGTATCACATATTACTGCAATATGCACTTCTTGTAGTAACAATAATGTATTTTTAAGAGCGTTCTTCAATGTTTTACTGGTAAAAATTAGTTTTTTGATAAATTATGGAATCTGGAAATAAATTGAAAAATAAATAGACTTAAATTAATTGTCCATGTACTGTGTTTATTTATCCATTATTCATTAATATCAAAAAATAAATACAAAAAGATATTGCTTAATTTATTTTATCATAATCTGTCTTCCTTTTTTAGTTATTTCCCCATCACGAATCATTTTGACAGTCAGAAAACATGACGACAAGCTTGATTGCGTGTGTATGTGTAAGTGTCTGCAGGTGTGAGAACTGTAGTGAGGGTTAATCTCGCTGTTGCTTTGCTCTTGACCTGCTTAGCCAGGCAAAGCTGCTGACTAAATATGTTCCTTATTACTGATGTCACCTCATTATCCTATCGCGCTGCGCAGTCTGCCTCTGCCTCACTGCAAAATTACACCACAAACAATGGAGCCTGTCTCTTGCTAGCATTTTTCCTCAAAGGAAACATTTAAACCCTTTTTCATAAGATTTTAAATAAATCTCTGAGGTCTCCGATAAAGTTTCAGTTTAAAATATACCACTGGTCATTTATTACAGCTTGTCAAGTTTACCCCTATGTAGGAGTTTTTGTGTGTGGCCCTTTAAATGCAAATGAGCTGCTTTCCAAAAGAGGGCAGAGACTTTACACACTGCTCTGACACTCCAGAAAAAACGAACAAGGGAATCTCCCACCACAACATGGCAGGAATTACCAATATTAAAGTGTAGCATCACATATTCAAAACAATGATAAAGAAGAAGAGGTGACCACTTCTAGACTGCAGAAGGATTTTCAGATTTCTTGCTAACTAAAATGACTTCACAGCATTGTATCTCAAAATTGAAATCCTTTTAAATATAATTTAATTTAATTAATAAATTATATTTATATGCATTCTATTCTATACTAGTCTTATATACTATTATGTAAATATAGTTCCTTTGCATTCTCCAATTTTCTATTCAAGTTTTTAGTGCAATTTGGTATGCTTTTTTTTGTCTACAACACATTGTGTTCTGCATCCAAATTAGCTCATTGTGTTCTGCGTCCTGATTAGCACATTTTGTTCTGCATCCTGACTGGCTGCAGACCATTGTCAATCAACCTCCTTCGTGCCGTGTCTTCTGTACAGTGCAAAATGCGTTCAGCTAGCCAAATTAACATAAATCTTTGATTGCTAGCAGTGTGACTCTGTAGTGCTGAACTGTATGTTTGCAAGTTTTCACCCCATGATGTTGACAAAATGCTCTGCACCATCAAAGACACCAGAAAAGGCAGAGAAAGATGCTAACCATCACACAAAAAGATAGACTTCTGCACAGGCTAAAGGTGGAAGTTATAGGGCGCCATTGCGGAATGAATAAATGAAGATCAAATGGTTTTGATCTTTGGTTTCATTCTGTAATACTGGGCTTATTTTTCTACAAATGTTTGAATTTTGAGATTGATTAAACAAGAGAGAAATGTGTGTAAATGTTAATGGCTGTCTGAGAAACACTAAATATTACTAAATATTATAAAACATCTATAATAATTGTAAAAAATAAAGCTGACTACTTTGCGGATTTCACCTGTTGCAGGTTATTTTTAGAGCGTAACTCCCACGAATAATATGGGACCACTGTATATTAGATTGGACCATTAAAAGCCTGTCTTAGACTAAAATGATATACTAAATGAAAATCAGAGCAAATTTCTTTCTGTCATGTTTAGTCTAGATTAACATTGAACAACGCTTTAAAAGTAAATACTAAGTTCCCTGTGTTGTTTGATGGAAATTATGCCACTTAGAGCGTGTGTGTGTGTGTGTGTGTGTGTGTGTGTGTGAGAGAGAGAGAGTACGCTTATGATAACATCTGTGTCATGAGTTAAACGTTTTGTGATTGATACAACACACACATAACCTACATACAGTAGTTCAAGCAGGCTTGGGTAAATGTGCATTGCGATAACGCCACATGAGCGAGCCACACACTGGATACAAGTGCAGCACCATGCCTAAAAGCAAGATTCATTTACTTTCGCCTTTCTCATATATTTTATCTGACTTCCATCTGGTTGAAGCAACATATTTTTCGATGCACTCTCTGTTTGCCCATGAGTGTGCACTCACTTGTGATCAGGAGGCCCTGATATACTTCAAATGAAATAAAAAAAAGAACTGAAATGTCATTTGAACTAAATCTGGCAAAAATAAAGTTTGTTTTAATTTTGTCTTTCAGATGAGACGTTAAAGCGTGGTCCTGACTCTCATACTCTATTTTGACGGTCCATGCGCAGAGCGCAAAACGCAGGGCACAAACGCTTTCAGGGCGTGTCAGAGCGCATTTTTGCTAATTTACGGACGGGAAAATGCGCTTTGCACCAAGGCGCATGAGCTA
The DNA here is from genome assembly GCF_052040795.2 of Danio rerio. Taxonomy (NCBI): domain Eukaryota; kingdom Metazoa; phylum Chordata; class Actinopteri; order Cypriniformes; family Danionidae; genus Danio; species Danio rerio. The sequence goes on from NC_141034.1 coordinate 40,589,191, forward strand.
AAAGTGTGGAGTTTATTTTCTTAATGAGTTATAGGTGTGTTTAGAGAATAAACTAATTAGTCTCATCTCCCATTCCCTTTAAGACCCAGCTGTGTCGCGCCAAGAGCGCATTCACTATTTACAGGACGCAAAGTAAGTCTAAGTGGAAAAAATGAGCATTTCACAAGCAAACAGTTAACAGTTGAAAGTTTTTAACAGAAAACTGTTAAACAGAGCATCTGCGTGAGAATGAGAGATAAATGATCTACTTTCACTTTCGCTCTTGGATAGGGAAACCTTTACGCACAGACATCAATTAGCCTATAGATAATTAATTTTGTTTGTTAACCGCAAATATTTGTTTCAAAACTATTTCTAAATTCAGTTATAATTTCTAGAAAACGAATAAATGAACAATAATGACCAAGTGTGGTCAAAATACTGAGTTATTTCCAAATACACCTGCCATGCCCCATATGGTCTAAAACCTGACAGGTGGGCAAATCTAAGCTTGTTTTTAATAAAACAAATATAAATATGGATATATTAAATAATGCTGCTAATAATAATAACATTATACAAAAGCAAATTGTTATAAATGAACTGAAAAAGCCTCCCGAGATGAAGAAGACAAAAAAGCAGTGATTTTTCATATTTATGTAGGCTAAAAAATAATGTTTTGTAATATTTTAATCCTTTATATTTATATCCTATATCTATTCTTATTATATCCTATATATATATCTTTAATATTTATTTTTTTTCATATGTAAAGATATTTGCCTATTGCTCACTTGTGCGTATTAAGCAGTGCGTAAGCGAGGCGCAACTCTGCGCCGGAGTTTAGACCGGGTTAGTTTTGGTCTAATGAAAAATCTATTGTAGTTTCTCAAAACAGCAACGCGCCAGCGGTCCGCCTCAGAACGCCTTCCTTTTTAGACCAGAACGCCTATGGGCGCACAAATGAACGCTAATGCATTTACTATTTAAACAGCGTAGCGCAACGCCTCAAAACGACTCTTGCACCAAGCTGAAACTACCAAGAGACTATTGCGCTGCGTCTTGCGCCACACTGCGCCGGGTGTATGATAGGGTCCTCTGTGGTCATTAAAAATCTCATGGCAATTCTCATGAAGAGTAGGGGTCTAACCTTGGTGTCCTGACCAATTTCCCTCACTTGGCCCCTACTGATCATGGCCTCCCAATCTTCCCCTACAAAATTGGCTCTATCTCTGTCTCTCTACTTCACCAAATAGCTGGTGTGTGGTGAGCACATGTCGTTGTCCTGTATCCTGTGTGGAGAAACCCCCCTCATGATTGTGAAGCGCTTTGGGTGTCTGGCCATACATGATAAATGCGCTATATAAATACACATTACATTACATTTAGTTTCAGAAGTTCGAAACAGCTCACTAAAGCAAACTTTGTGGGAAAGTTCATTTTGGTCCTAAACACCTTTAAGCTGCCTTTGGTCCGTGGTGATTACACAATAGGTAGGCGTGTCCTGGGAAGCTGCCTTCTTTAATGTGCATTGTATTGACACAGTTAAGAGTCAGACAAAAAAAAAACATTCAACACAGTAACACTCAACATGAATATACTGGAGGGTCGAGTAGCAGAGCTGTATCCACACCTGTACTATCACACGCTGAGCGATTTTAAAGCATCACACACCAGCTGAGAAGTACAACCACATAGTTTGATAAAGTTCTCAACTTGATTCCACTCAGAGGCCATGACGAATAGCGTGCCGCAGTGGTGCTTCTCATTGGAGAAGGCTGTTTGCCTCATATGAAACTGTTATTGTTTCACAGCTGCCATTGTTGTCGTGTTTTGGAGTCCACTCAAGCAATGTGGTGCATTTATAATCCCGCATACTGCCACTTTGTGGTGTTGGAAGGTTGGAAAACGGTATACTATCACATTACTTTTTCAAACTTCTTTTTGGCCTCAAAATAAATAAATAAATAAATAAAATTAAATTAAAAAAAATAATAATAATTTTTAACAGGGTATATGCAGGAATCCTAAAGGTAATTTCAATGCCCTTTTAAGACTTTTTAAAGACATTCTTAGAATATTTTAAGACCTCATCACCACTTTTAGTTTGAATCAGTATCAAACCTCTACCATAATAAACAGTTGTTAATATTGCATGGTTGTTTTCAGCAACAGGCTTCAGCCATTGTTTAAAGTCATCTTTCACCAACCAGGAGTACGCAAACTTACATTATCCCATTTTGCTGTCTGTTTCGCTCTATGGTTTCGCTACATGTGGAGAGCGTCACATCACCTTTCCTGTGTTTGTTACAAATTACGTAACATCTCCCGGACGGAGGAGATTAGCCGAACATATATACCTTTTATATAATACCTTTATATAAATACCTATATAATATCTTTTAATATCTTTTAGGGCATAAAGGGTCTTACCAAAACAAAGGAACTGGGTTGTCCTTTTTTTCTGGGTTGATAGATAAAAGGACCTAATTACAGCACTTAAAGAAGAAAAAGTTGTATATGATATGTCCCCCTTTATAATGATTTATCTCTCTCGCTGACCCATAACTTCTGTTTGTATGCTGAAGCACTAGTGTTTCATTATTCATTCCATTTTCTTCAGTCCTACCTTGGCAGGTCTTTAAATCGGGCAGTAACAGGTAACCCTCAGGACAGGTGCAGAAGTAAGAGCCCGGAACGTTCTCGCATCCCAGAGAGCAGCCGTGATTCCATAGGGAACATTCATTGACATCTAAAATCCAACCAGAGGTTTGAACAAATGAATATGAAAGCTATAAATTTCTACACTCTGATTTATAAGAGAAACCGAGGCTGTACCTTCACAGATGTTTCCATGTTTACTGAGGGTAAATCCATCCTTGCAGCCGCAGAGACCAGTGTCAGTGTGACTGGAGCACACTTTCACACACTCTCCTGTGTGTCGACTGCAGCCTGAACAAAAGCAAATAGCATCTCATCCAATGCACAATCCTGTGATGCGCTATAATCTTGATCTAATTTATGATTTGTTTAGATATTTTGAGTGTAAATACTCATTTTATTGGAGCAATTAATCATGTTTTTTATTACAATACATTAGGGAGATACAATGTATTGTTCTAAATTATTATCATTGTAGATAAATAATAGTAATAATAATTAAAATGATCATTATTTCCTTTTTAATGATATATTTTGTATTTAAAATTATTACAATCATTCATTTGTTCATTTTCTTTTCAGCTTAGTCCTTTTATTAATCTGGGGTCACCACAACAGAATGAACCACCAACTTATCCAGCATACTGTATGTTTTACGCAGCGGATGCCCTTTCAGCTGCTACCCATCCCTGGGAAATATTATTATTATTATTATTATTATAAATATTATTATTATTATAAAAGCTAAATAATAATAATTAAAATATATATTTTATATAATTTATATATATAAATAGTAATTACAATATGGATTTTTTAATGTTTTGTTTACATATTGTGGATGTAAATACTTAATTGCAGTTTTTGTATGTTATACACATTTATGTTTTGATTGTTTATTTATTGCCACATCAGAAACTTATGGCTTTATCACTTATTGGCTATGAACTATACACTTGTTTTATAATTATTATTTTTTTCTGGATATAAATAATTAATAAATAATTCAGATAAATATTGCATTATATTTTGTTTAGATTTTTTGACTGTAATTATTCCACAATAATTTATTGACTGCTTTAAGATAATTTTAATAACTTAATTGCATTCAATATAAAAAAGTTAATATATACACAAATAAATGAAAATAATAAATAATTTTTTTAATACTATATTAGCAGATAGTGAAGGTTAATTAATTATAGTCAATGAAGATTTATATTGCTGTAATTTAATGCTTACTGTAAGTAAATTATTAAATGACTGCCACAGATTGGTTATACATAGTAGAGGGGTGAAATAATAGGAGCAACATAAATAACTGTGACAAATAATTAAAAATGACTTATTCAAATGTTTTGTTTAGATGATCTGAATTGAAATACTTAATACAGCATATATTATCAAGACAGTTATGTATAATCATATAACTAACCGGGTGTAAAAGGAGTTTCCACCACCGGTTGATTGATGGGATGCACCACTTTAACATCAGCAGGGGAATGTGGCATCCTTTGAGAACTGACATTCTCTTGTCGACCCCCTGTGTACTTGTTCAATCGAGTTATTGTTTTTGACTTTGAGTCTGACAGATACACATAATCCAAGAAAATCGTCATTCTCAGAGATTGAGGTCTAGAAGTAAAACACAGAGGACGTTTAAACCACAAAACACTTCTGTCTTTACAATTATAGCATAATGGCAACAATAATAGATACTACAAATATAAAATAGGCACAAAATATTGCTTAATATTGCTGCTTAAAATTAATTATATCCGTAGATAGGATTGGATATTTAATTATTATTTTATTTTATTTATTTTTAATTTTTTTTTTATTTTAAGATAACCTTTATTTAACAATCAAATAAAAAATTACATGCATGACCGTAATACTTGAGTCTGATTGGTCAATCATCACATTCTATATTCTAAACATTTTTGCATAATTTTAATTGCATACATTTTTGCATATATTTGAATTTCATACACATTTTTGCATAATTTTAATTGCATAAACATTTTTGCATAATTTTAATTGCATAAACATTTTTGCATATATTTTAATTGCGTAAACATTTCTGAATAATATTTAATTGTATAAACATTTTTTCATTTATTTTAATTGCGTACACATTTTTGCATAATTTTCTTGATGTTAACTTCACTCGTTGTTTTTATAACAAAATAATGTTAGCCTTAAATGAATTATAGATCTCAGTTATACCTGAATTGCTGATTAAAGACATTGATAATGTTTCCATCATAGTTGCAGGAGCCCATAGCAGTGTGTCCTCTTTGGCCTTGCTGAACCCAGAAAAGTCTCCTGTCCCGGTGGTCAACAGCCAGAACCTTCAGTCTGTCCGCTACTTTCAGCACTGTGCTCATCATTTTACCTGTCATGTCTGATCGCTGGATGCTGGAAGTCGCTCCATCTGACAACCAGAAAATATATCTGGAAAAAAGTTGTGACAGCAATTTTATTCATTTCTGTTACCCTAAAAAAACTCGACAAGATTTTGAAGCATTCATTTCGAGAAAATATTTTCACGCCCAACAATAGTATCAAAACAAATGTAAAAAGAATTTTAATTATACTATTTTAAATATAGATATAAACATTATGGTGTATTAAATATTATAAATGTTAAACATAAACATAAATACACATTTGTTGTGTGTATTTGTGTGTGTGTGTGTGTGTGTGTGTGTGTGTGTGTGTGTGTGTGTGTGTGTGTGTGTGTGTGTGTGTGTGTGTGTGTGTGTGTGTGTGTGTGTGTGTGGTGAATGTATGTGTAAATATCCAGTTAATAGAAATGCATTTATTTAAAATAGAAAGCTTTTTAATATGATAAATATCTGTACTGTCATTTACTGTACATTCTATTTCATTTCAATATTTTTATTTCAATATTCCTTGCTGAATAAGTAAATAAGTAAAACGAGCCCATTAAAACTGACCAAAAAAGTTTAATTTGCATAAAGATGTTTGCTTTCTACACTGACTAAAAAAATGAATTGTATTTACTACATTTTTTTAAGGTAACGGTTTATATTGGCTGAATTTAAACAGACAAATAAAATTAGTAATGTTCAACTTAACTTGCTTTTTTAAATTTAGCCGATTTTTTTTTAGTCACTGAATCTGTTTTTTCACACTGTACATTACAATTTTGTAATGAATTTAATTAAGGTAACATTGCAAAAATGTTTGCTCTGTTTATTTGTTTCAACATATTTATTTATAAATATGTATTATATATATTTATTGTTGTATTTACAATTATAAGATATTAGTTAAATGGTTAATTTTACAATATAAATATTTTAATATTTACTGAAACTAATTTCTATCCACATTCCTCAAGGAATATATCCTAACATAGATATATTTATACTAACACTAAACTGGCTGCTGTTTAAACTCAAGTTTGATTTTCTCTTCACAGACCAGTCCTCAGAAAGATAAGTCTGACCAGTGTTCATCTATATCGTGCTGTTTGAGACACTCGGTCAGATCTACACTTATGTGCCAGCCATGTTCGAAGAATGTGTCCATCTGAAAGCTCCAGCATTTATAGCTAGAGAGCAAACTAGGAGTGGAGCAACACAGTCATGAGAAGAACTGTGAAAATGACAAAGCCTTTAGTCATCCTGATTCTCCCCTACACTCAACAAACTGAGAGAACAGAGTAAAAAATGTCAAACATGTTGTTGCGGGTTACACGTCTGACCTACTGCACCACAGGCCATGTCTCAATGTAATGACAACTCTTTTTTCATTGCCAGCATTGAAGTCCATGTACTTTCATGTAGACGTATTCATAATAACTTTTGTCTACATTTCTTATATTTTATAAATTACTTAAAAATATTTATATTTTAATCAAAACCACACATAGAAAATCCAGAGAATTTTGAAGTGGTCTTCTAATATTACCATTAGTATTATTATTTTAATTTTAATGAGGGCTTGAAATTTTCCTTTTTCTCAAAGATATTAATTACACTTACCTTTCATTTGGATCAACAACAACACCACTAGGCTGAGACAGATTTCTCAAGACAACTCTGTCGTTCCTGCCATCAGTGTCCATTCTCTGTATTGTTCCTTCATCTGCATTGCTCCAGAGGACTGAGTTTTCAATCCAGTCCACAACCAGACCCGTGATTCCCTTCACTGAGGAGAGAAGCTTCTGAAGGAAAGGAAGAAAAGAGGTTCCAAACTTTAAATAAAGCTCTTTTTAACACAATTATCTACTATATTATTTTGGACCTATTATACATTTGTTCTCCCATTTGACAAAAATATTTAAAAGAAAGGGTGTGGTGTTAACATAAGGCATAAATGAAGCAAACGAAACATTAGCAGGGGACATCATACTTCATTAAATGACAAAAATATTGAAAACGTTTTTTTATGAAAAGCACTAACGTTACACACCACCTACATACACGCATACATAAGTTACATACAAACACACAGGTAACATATGTAACGTTAAATATGTAACGTTACCTGTCTCCGTGTTCCATCTAGTCCTGCTCTTCTGATTTGTCCTGTTTGTGTGTCCGCCCAAAACATCGTCCACTCACTTAAGTGAAAGTCCAACAAAATGGACCTTCCCGCCCTGGAAACGATTCTTCTCCGGTCCCCTCCGTCGAGGTTCATTCTCTGGATGCTATTTCCGAGGCCGACTATTAGATATGGCTCAGGTTCTTAAAAATAATAATAATAATCTTTGATAAACTGTCAAAATGACAAAAAAACTCAATTAAAATCACACTGATTCTAAAACAACTTAAATTAAACTGCACTGCAACAAATCCTGAAAATATAGCTGACTAATTATTAGACCATAAAACACGGTAAGTTATTCGAGCTTACAGACAGTATTTCATCTTTCCTGGAGTAAAATTTAAAATTTCTGTCAGCCAGTTACAAAGTGCTTTAAATTGTGGGGCGTGGTTGTCAAGGCTTGATTGGTTGGATGGTAAAAATGTTGTTTCATAATAAAAGGAGTATATATATATATATATATATATATATATATATATATATATATATATATATATATATATATATATATATATATTATTATTATTATTATTATTATTATTGTTATTATTATTAGCCCCCCTTTGAATTTTTTTCTTTTTTAAATATTTTCCAAATGATGTTTAACATGGCAAGGAAATTTTCACAGCATGTCTGATAATATTTTTTTCTTCAGGAGAAAGTCTTAGTTGTTTTATTTTGGCTAGAATAAAAGTAGTTTTTAATTTTTTTGAAACCCATTTTAAGCTCAAAATTTTTAGCCCCTTTAAGCTATTTTTTTTTCTATAATCTACAGAACAAACCATCGATATACAATAACTTGCTTAATTACTCTAACCTGCCTAGTTAACCTAATTAACCTAGTTAAGCCTTTAAATGTCACTTTAAGCTGTATAGAAGTGTGTTGTAAAATATCTGGTAAAATATTATGAACTATCATGGCAAAGATAAAATAAATCATTTATTAGAAATGAGTTATTAAAACTATCATGTTTAGAAATGTGTTGAAAAATCATCTCTCCGTTAAACAGAAATTGGGAAAACAATAAACGGGGGCAAATAATTCGGGGGGTTTAATAATTCTGACTTCAATTCTACTTCTTCTCTACTAGCCAATCACTATAGACAAGGAAAAAAGCAGTGCTGCAGGTTGCTACAGCACTAAAAATGTACTCAAGTGAAAGTAAAAGTATACATTTTTAAAACTACTACAGAATTATTAGAGCCCCTGTTTATTTTTCTCCAATTTCTGTTTAACAGAGAGATTTTTTCAACACATTTCTAAACATAATAGTTTTCATAACTCATTTCTAATAACTGATTTGTTTTATCTTTGCCATGATAAAAGTAAATAATATTTGACTAGATATTTTTTTAAGACAATTCAGCTTAAAGTGATATTTAAAGGCTTAACTGGGTTAATTAGGTTAAGACAGGTTAGGGTAATTAGACAAGTTATTGTATAATGATAGTTTGTTCTGCAGACTATTAAAGTAAAAAAAAAATTGCTTAAAGGGGCTAATAATTTTGACCTTAAAACAGTGTGTAAAATATTAATAACGACTTTTATTCCAGCCGAAATAAAACAAATAAGACTTTCTCCAGAAGAACAAATATTATTAGACATACTGTAAAATGTCCTTGCTCTGTTAAATATAATTTGGGAAATATTTAAAATAACTAAATAAATAAATAAACGGGGGCTAATAATTTTGTGTGTGTATATATACTATTGTTGTTGCTCTTTAATATAATAATTATGTAATAGTATATATAATTATCATATTACCATACAAATGATATATTTTTATATTTTCTGTAGAGAGTGAGAGAAATATTATTCATTTATTTTTCTTTTTTTAACATTTTGCTTAGTGTTTTTGTTATATTGAACAGATTAATCATAACTGGGATACTTTTATTTTCAGATGTTCATCTGCAATTTTAAAGTTGAAGAGTTTAGATGCAAAAACCTCTAAAAGCCACTTGATATTCTTTCTAAAAATTTGCATTTTTCTCTGACTCCTGTGTGGAGGCTCAGTAATTTTACTTTTATATTTACAAATAAGTTTTTTTTTATTGCCTTTCGAGTGAAATACTTGAACATAACCATATGAGGCTGAGAAAAATGCTCATTTTAGTAGAAGATTTCAAATGACATTTAGAGGTTTTTGCCTCTGAACACTTTATATTAAAAAAAAAGGTTTGATGTTCATAAACATTGTGTGTATGTGCGTTTGTGTTAATGCAATAAACAGATTTCAGCAGAAATATTATTCTCATTAAATTTCCATTCTGAAGTATTTAATATTTAACTGATTCTCACACTTTTTTGCTCTCTTTTTTCATATAAGAGAAGAAGTGCAATATATTGTTTTGAGGAAGAAAGCTTTACGCTGATTTTATTGCATGTCAGAGGCTGTATTCACTAAATGAAATCAAATAGCATTAACATGAAACCTCCATGAAACCTAATGGTGTGACCCTAAACCAATGCTGTTTGATAAACGAGGCCTGTCAGCTAACAAATGCATTCTTCCATGCTCATAAAATTGCTAATTATTTTCCTTTTCTGCCCTACCCGTGTTATCAGCTATAATGTCACTTGGAACGTGAATTGGTGTGGCTTTGTGACGGGTCTTTTCATGCTTTAATGGGGAGAGACTCACACATCCATCTCACAGATGCCTGGAGAACTAAAGCAACTGTATCCTAGCAACCTACACACACCAATACAGAGCATTGCACAAACACACAGACATGTTGCTTGGATGAGATGAGAAAAATAATGAAAAATACAGAGATGAACAATCCGACACTAATTAACAACAGATTGTATGAGTATGTTACAGTAACATATGAAAACATTACATCTTTTTTTTTTTTATTCATATTCAAAATACACTGTCATGTAATAGAGATTTAGGAGATTTATATTCATCTGCATATTCAGTAAATGTTATGATTATGATTCATGAAGGGAGGGTCATTTTTTTCTTACTAGCAGAACTAATGAGTAGTTCGTATAATTATTTATCTCTAAATAAGATTTTATCTCTTAACAGACATCAAATGACCATCTTTTTATATAACAATTTACCCAAACTCATTCAAAGTTCTTGTGCTCATCATTATATTGCTATATGCATGGCTTTGGGAAACACTTTTTATTTTTATTTAGCTTTTTCACTAAATTGAACAGTAAATGTGACCACTGAGCTTGCAATGAGCATGTACACAGTTTGATAAGTTTTGCAAATATTCTCTTTTCAGAATTCCTAAATCTCATTTGAGGTTTTTGAGCTAATAGATGTAAACATGCGATCTCATTTTTGCATTTTAACAGTTCCCTGATCAATATTAGGACAACTGAGCAATTCTGTAATCCATTTTTATGACAGTTTCAATGTGTGCACTCTCAGAAATAAAGGCACGTGAGCTACACTGGGGTGGTATTCAAAAGGTACAAATTTGCCCCAAAAAGGTCCATATTAATACCTCAAGGGTACACATTAGTACCTTAAAGGTACAAACGTGTTTGTCTTAAAATTTTAAGGTATTAATATGTACTTTTGAGATACCAATATGAACCCTTCAAATGTGTACCTTTTGAAAAGGTACCACCCCAGTGACAGCTCACGTACCTTTATTTCTGAGAGTGTGTTACCAGTGATGAGCAGTATTTATGATACATGTATTTCAAATACGTATTTTAAATACAAAATAGTATTTTGTAATTTGTATTTGATAGGACTGATGAGCATGGCTTAATGCTTTGGATCAAAATACTTTAGTGTCTTGTATTTTTATATTTTTAAAATACTTTGTAAGTAATCTACATCACATAAATGCACCCTATGACTTGTGCTTTGGATGTTATTGACTCTTCCATTTAAAAAATAAATTGAAAAAAATCTCAGAAGACAGAGTTTACTGTACCAATAATAGTAGTTTTAGATGGATTGCTAATGCCAAATGTTTGTTGTTAAAGCAAACAACATAAAAGTAAGTCCTAGAGCGGCGATTCCTACAATACTTCATTGGCTGTTTTAAATGCCAGTAGTTGATCAGTAGGTCCACTCTACAGTTAATGAAGAGGAAAGATGTAAGCCTTAAGATGTCACAACATATGAAACACTAATATTTAATAATCCAAAACTCATAATAGTGTTTAAATTGAGTTTTGAAGAGTTCAATAGCAAAAAAAAAAACAGCTTTCTGAAAAATTCTGTGTAAACAAAAAAATTCAATTAAGTCTTTATTTAACACCCGTTTAAAATATTAAGAGGTCCAAAAATAATTGTACAGAAATGATGGCAATTTTACTGGCCACATTCGCTATCAAACATTGCTTACTCCACTAAGTCAGTTTAACGGGGAAGGGATTAATCGAATAAGTCTAATTGATGGAAGATTTGCAAAGAAATGTCATGCTCCTTTGTAAAAGAATTTTGTAGTACTTTTTAAATAGTCATTTATTTTTGATATATTTTGATGATGTATTTTGTAGTTTATTTTGATACACCTAAAATTAAGGTATTTAGTATTTTATTTTAAAATACATTTTAATGTTTTTTTTTTTTTTTTTGTCCAACCCTGTGTGTGTGTCTGTGTGTGTGTGTTCTAGTTTATGTGGTTTACAAGTGTACAACTGAAAATGTAAGCTGGTTTATGAGGACATGTTCCGTCCTCATAATTTAAAAGGCTTAAAAATAGTACTATAATACTTAAAAGGGTCTTTGGACATTTAGATTTTGCCACAGGTTGGGTTTAGTGGTAGAGGTAGGGAAAGGCCATTCAATAAGCTTTTAGTTTATTAACTATTAATGTCCCTTGTTTTGGGGAATAATTTATAGTTAGGTTTGGAAATTGAGTATAGGTATGGATTACATTTTCAAACAGGAATGATGTTCCAGGATTAACATAGTACATTCATTCATTTTCCTTCAGCTTAGTCCCTTTGTTCATCAGGGAATGCCACAGCGGAATGAACCGCCGACTTATCCAGCATATGTTTTACATAGCGGACGCACTTCCAGCTACAACCCAGTACTGGGAATAGATTAACATAATGCATGAAATGAAATCCAGTATTGCATTCTACTCAGCAAAACGACACCCCTAAACACATTTAACGTTACATCCTCAACATTTCTAAACATCTCAGATGCACTTACCCACACAGTTGAAGTTTCCAGCAGCCCAGGCTCGTCCACCCCAACATAAAGCCTCCTCGGCAGGGCCTGAAGCTCGTGGGGGGTCCATACTCACCATCCACGACCACAATCCAAAAGTGAGCGCTATCGTCCTCCAGCACATAATCTTATCTCAATGTCCACAGGCCTCTCCTCTTAGGTATTTCCTCGATCGCTGCACCACACCATACAACCATAACCCCCAAACATCTTACACACGCCACTCCAGCCTAATGAAAACCTGGGTGAAAAGACTCCAAAAAAAAGAAGCAGAAAAAAAGAGGTGTCCTTTCGGTTTGGTTCAGATCCCTACACACACACACACAAACACACACACAGAGAAAGTCTCAATCTCTCCTCTCCTTCTGCTCTCTAGCTGTTTTGGAAGCAAAGTATGAAATTCCTGACAGTCCCATGGTAAATTTGACACATGGTGAGAGCTCAGAAAAGAGCTTACCCTGGTGTAGGACTTTGAGGCTGAACAAAAACTACACTTCTGCAATTTAAAAAGTCACCCTAGGTTCAACCTCTTGGTCTATCTCTCTCTCTTTAGGTTTTTTTTGTCTGTGTGTGTGTGCTGTTCATGAGTAATGGGATGTTCCCTCACACAAAAGCTATTAAACTAGTGTTGTTGTGTCTGCATAGTCTCTGTGAGTGAATGGAGTTGGCGATGAAGGTGGGGCTTGTAATGTTTGCTATTAACCCCGCCGAACGCAATCTTATTATGCCAATGACTGTCATATTGTGGCAAGAATTAGTGGTATTGCTCTGGGAAAAATGCAGCAGTGCTGGGACAATTGATTCAGTGTTGGTGGAGGAAATGCGGTATAATGTCGGCTCTGATACACACACACAGGATACGAAGCTACAGAATTCACTGTATGAGTGTGAATGAGCTGATAATTAAAGTTGTTATAGACACGCTGAAATAAATATGGAAGCTGGTCCTTTATGGAATAAATACCATCCTTTTTTTGGATTTGTTTTTTAAGAATTTGTATTTCATAAGTTAGCATGGTAATTCATTCGTTCATTTTCCTTTGGTTTAGTATCTATTTCAGAGATCGCCACAGCAGAATGAACCACCAACTATTTTGGCATGTGTTTTACATATGTTTGGTATATTTTTTATTTAAAAATTCTCAAATGGTTGGCGCAATAGCCTAGTGGTTAGCACGCTCACATATGGTGCAGTAACATGTCAGGGTGTCCCGAGTTTGAATCCCGGCTTGAGGACATTTCCCTATCCCTCTCTCTCTCCAACCTCGCTTTCAGTCTCAACACTGTCCTATCTAATAAAGGCGAATAGGCCAAAAATAAATCTTAAAAAAATAAAAATTCTTAAACATGAGTTTATGGGTCAAGTTGCATTTTTGTTGTCTTTTTATGTCAAAATTGCAAGATATAAATTCTGACTTTTTCCTTTCAGTTTAAAGTTTGTATCATAGAATGTTGTTTCAATGTTGACAATTTTCTGAGAAAGAAAGAAATGGACAATTTAAACTCAGTTTTTTAAAGAATTTAAATACAAATTATGAAAAAAATATATGCATATTATAAACCTGCATTTGGGAAGGAAAGATTCAGAGGGAAAAATTGCAATACAGGTATGTAAATTAAAAATAGATATACATTTTTTGGTCCCACTTTATATTAAGTGGCCTTAACTACACCAAAAAATAAATACAATGTACTTCCTGTATTCATAGTGTATATTGCAGAACACATCTGGTGCTCTTGAGGTGGCATATAGGTAAGGTTAGGCAAAGGTTTGGTGGTATGGATAGGTTTAAAGCCGGGTAAAGGTGTAAGGGATGGTCAACTGTGTAATTAAAGATGTAATTACATGCATGTATTTAATTAATCATAAGTGCAATGTAAGGTCATGCATTTGCACAGTAAGTTGATTGTGACAAAGGATTTATTTCAGTGTAAGTACATATTAGTTAAGGCCACTAAATATAAAGTGGCACCAACGTTTTTCTTGATAACTCCAATTTCATACATTTCTTTTTTATTGTTGTGAATTGATATATTACTATTTACATTTTAGACTATTTTTTTCACAGACAAAGGATCCTATGTTGCATTTCTGACCTGAAGGTAACGAAAGATTAATCTGAATAATAATTGCTTTATAGGTTCAAAGGTTTAGAGTCAGGTTTGGCATTAAAGTGGGAATATGTTCATTCCCATGCATAACACACACAAAATATAACACCGAAAACACACATGCTCTCACTAACAGTGCATAGAAATATAAAATTAAACACATGCTAAGACAGAGAGCTCGAAAGATAGAAATATACACAATTTGAGAACTGGAAAGAAACTTCAAACACCTGTTGCATTTAATGTATAGTTAATGAGAGCTTGTTGCAAAAATGTCATCAAATTGAACTAAAATGACCAAAATTACCTAAATGTCACAATTTGTACTTTGTTTTTTTACAATCATGAACCAGTGTTTTTGTATATGTATTCTGTTTTTTGACATTAAAAATATACTAAAATATTAAGAGCAAATATTAAGAGTCTTAATTTGCATCTCTGACTTGTAACAGAAAGACTGAGGGCCCTATCAAATACCCCACGCAATAAAGCACAATAATTGTGGGCTAATGGATGTTTTTAGTGGAGTGCGTACAACATCGTTTCCTTATCCACTAAAGTAAAGAAGTAAAGTTAATAGTAAGAGTAAAGAGTAAGACAAAGTAAAGCGGCCAAATGGAGGAGCCTTGTTTTTTATCCTCACGCTGCACACGGTCTGTTTAACTTTATTTCTCACTAGTGAACCATTCAGTTTTTCCACTTACAAATTCCACCATGTAAATAACAAATGCACCAGGGCATAACGCAACTGACTCTATAAGGGAATTGAGGATGAGACTCTGAATGGTTTAAAGCATGTTATGCTCAAAACACAAACAGAACTAGTTAAGAATAAGCACAACCCTGTTAAACCATGTGCTGTGTCACAGTTTTTTTTTTCCAACCTTAATATAGCAAAAGTGGATTCGGACAGGTCCTTAACGCTTTTGTGCTATGCGCTTTAGACTTTGCACCTAGATTGTTAAAATAGAGCCCTAAATGTTAGACCTTTTACTAATGAGAAAAAACATTTTAGGTAATAAAAATGTTTAATAACATTTATCACAACTCTAAATAATACTACTTCATCATACATTGGCATACACAAAAACCTTTTTCATTTTTGTACACTGCATTTCACCAAAAAAATAGAAAGAAATACAGAACTGTGCGAGATTGGGTGAAGAATATGGCTCTTAAAAAAATAAATGAATAAAAAGATAATACAATGTGGGCTCAAGATGAGTCTTTGTAAGGCAATGAGTTTGATTGCACACCAAGTGCTAATCTTTTATAACTAATTTTACCACAGCCTGACTAACACCAAGTGTGGAAAGATAACACACAAAGCCGATGGTCAATACATTAGCACAGATACTCAGATCTAGAGCTGTCACTTTTGTATGTCATCTGCGAGTCGATGCTCGAACGCGAACACAGTAACATCCTCTCCGACTCTTGAGTCTGTCTTCGTGCCCACAGATCATTGGCCTGCCCGTTTAGAGTCCTCTGCTTCATGGTGAGCGTCTCGAACTTCACGTAGGTGTCTTTGGAAAGGTCTTCATCTGGTCCGTTATTCCTGCTACTGTTTCCTTTGCAATAAAGACACAATATCTTGTAAAGCAACACCACGATGAGCGGCACCGTGATAGCGCATGCAATCGCGCTAGCGATCATCAAGACTTTATTCTGGCCTTCTTCTCCACCAATTTCCAAAGTACTGAAATCCACACACTGCTCTTTCCCAGAACTCTTAGTAACCAAACACACAGTGTAGACCTGATTAGGCATCAAATACTCCAAAAGCAGCTTCCCTTGACCAACTTCTGTATCCACCGTCTCCTTATCGTCTTTGGCGTCATATGGGAAGTAAACCACTGTTAGTGGCGTGTCGCTTGGCAAACCTTCGGCGCTCCACAATAAGACCGCCGTTTCAGTGGTCTCCTCTACTACCTCGATGTCTCTGATGTCCGACTTCTTTATTGAGCCCTTCCCGTTCTTGCTTTGCTGGACTTTAGCAGGTTTGTCTCCGGCAGGTGGGGACCTCTGGACTCCTCCGCCCGGGATCGGACTCTTTCTGGTTGTTAGCGGTGGCATTGTGGTCATGACGGGTCTGGTTGTGATTGTGATTGGGCTTAAGGAGGTAAACAATGGCATCTTAGTGGGTGTGAAAGTAGTCGTGGGCTGGTCTTCGGGCTGCTTGGTGATGTTTATGGGTGGGAATGGTGTCGTGGGCTGAACCCCGTCCACAGACAGGGTGATGTAGGCCTCTGCGTTGCCCGCAACGTTCTTGGCTTTGCAACGATAGTCGCCTGCGTCTTTAAACACGATGCTGTGCAAGCTGAGGATGGACCAGCGTACGCCTTCGCCTGGAGATTCCTGTACAACTATACAGAGACATGAAATAAGGAGAAAATAAATAACAATAAAAGTGCTAAAAGTCAGTGTGATTTCAAAATGTATAATGTTTATTTTGCTAGCGCACATTCTTATTCTTTCAGTGAGCAAGTTAATCTACACACACACACAAAAAGATTGTTTTGGTAATAAAAACTAATCAATCCCTACTCCCTACTCTCATATGGTCACCCACTGAAGCTAAGCAGGGCTGAGCCTGATCAATACCTGGATGGGAGACCACATGGGAAAGCTAGGTTGCTGATGGAAGTGGTGAGACCAGTGGAGGGCACTCAACCTGGTCTGTGTGGGTCCTAACGCCCAAGTATATTGATGGGGACTCTATACTGCTCAGTGAACGCTGTTTTTTGAATGAGACGTTAAACCAAGGTCCTGACTCTCTGTGGTCATTAAAAATCCCAGGATGTCAGAAAAAAAAAAGAGTAGAGGTTAATCCCAGGCATCCTGGCCAAATTTGCCCACTGGCCTCTGTCTATCTTGGCCTCCTAACCATCATCATATCATAATTGGCTTCATCACTCTGTCTCCTCTTCACTTCATCAGTTGGTGTGTGGCGTGTGGTCTGGCACAATATGGCTGCCGTCACATTATCCAGTTGAATGCTGCACACTGGTGGTGGATGAGGAGATCCCCCCGCCTCCGAAAAAAAATGTGTAAAGTGCTTTGAGTGTCCAGAAAAGCGCTATAAAAATGTGAGGAATTATTATCATTTGGTTTCACGTTTGGAGTGACTGTCCTTCTCTGGTGACATGAGCTTGAAAGCTTCAGCCACAATATTTTTAACCACGCCGCTCTTACCATTAGTTTGCTACTAAGGAATGATACACAAAAAGAAAGCCCCGCCCCCTACTCAATATTTTTTTTCAATTGGAAGTACTATAACACTAGGGATAAACCAATATTACAGTCTGTGTGAACTGGAAGTTGCTGCACACTTTAGTTCCAGTAGGATGATGTATTTCCAAATGAAAGGGAATATTATTGTGTAAGGGGCAGGGTTTAATTATTGCACTCCTCCGATCTTTCAATCACAATACAGTAACGGTTGAAAGGGTTCGGCTAAGCATATCTAGCCCAAGCTGTCAAACTGACACCATCAGTGAAGGTCTACCATTTCAGAGCAGATGGAAAACAAATTATTAGATATTGAATACAGATTACCATATCAAACGTTTTTGCTTGTTTGTTTTTTTCTTCAGTGGATTAACTTGCATTGATTCATTGATCACTTAAAAAATAGTTCACACAAACGTAAAGTAAAGAAAAAAGACAGAAAAGTTTGTCATCAATTACCCACTCTTGACATGCTACAAAACAGAAACCAGTAACACTTGACTTCCTCAGTATTTGTCACTATGTTTGTCAGTGGTTACCAGTTTCCAACATTCTTCAAAATATCTTCTTTTGTGCACAAAAGCACAAACTGGTATGAAACAAGTGAGGGGTGAGTAAAAGTTTACAGATTCTTTGAATGAACAACCCCTTTAAGACTAACAATGTGCACTAGTAAAATAAATATTGTAAACAAATTGAATGCAAACTTTAATATTGATTACTGAATATTGCTGAACATTGTCACGATATATATATATATATACTGCAATATTTTGCATGCAGCAGATGAACACTTTAGAAGATTTTACTATACCTGAACTGCAATTTGTAAATGGTTTTGGGTAAAGAAAAATTCAAGTTTCTATCATTGAAGTAAGAAAATAAAATAAATTCCCAGCTGTATGTGCTTGTGTTTTGTTTTTGTTAACAGGCTCAGAAAAATTCAAGATGTCTATTTATAACAACTTTTAAATATAAAGAGATATCTGTAACAGATAAATTTTGGGAGATGCACATGAACAATTCAATATCAACTATGAATACAGCAGAAGTACTTTAAAGAAATACTTTAAAGAAATAAAATACTTTGAAAATGTCAGAATGTATACATGTAAAAGGGAAAGTTCATCCCAAAATAAAAATGTAATGTTGATTTTTTTCATTCTTAGATAATTCAAATTGTAAGTGACTTTTTTCCTTCAGTACTGTCAAAACAAAATGTAATAATGTTGTAAATGCAGTTCAGTTTGACTGATCAAGCTTACAAGACCTCAATGAATGATGAGGAGCCACAGATATTAATTTTATTTGACCTGTAAGGACTTGAATCTATTGATTTGCTTTTAATGCATCACCAAGGACAACAGTTTCAACCAAAACATGCTCTACTTGTACATTTATTTTGGATGCATTAAGGAGGAGTGGCGGTTCATTCTGCTGTGGCAACCCCTGATAAATAAAGGGACTAAGTCAAAAGAAAATGAATGAATGAAGGAGGACTACCATTAACAGGAAATTACTGCTCCCCCTTTTTTTACTATAATGAAAACTGCCCCTTTAATCGGTCCCCAACAACTACATGTTTAAACACAGATGTGAAAAAATGGTTCAGCATTTTAAAAACTACATCGAATTATGTAATTGATGCATGGAATTACATAATTTTCCCTCAGTGAACTTAAATCTGTGATTCAAATACACACAAAAAAAAAAAATGCCACATACAGTAAAACACTAACAAACTTAACGAATGAATGCATTTATGTAGTGCATTTACTGTGTTTTGCCATACACCTAAAGAGCTTTACAATCACATTAAGTGGTCTCTCCTCATCACCACCAGTGTGCGGCATCCACCTAAACCTTCTCTAATGGCCCATACCTGTGTTGTTGACCACAGATCCATCAGCTGTGGTCCACAGTAGGGTTGGTGTAGGGTAACCATTGGCGTCGCAGCGCAGAAGCACATTACTTCCCAGCGGTGAAGTGATCTTTGTGGCTGAAGTCATGACTGTCGGCTTCACGCACTGATCCAGTTCAGCTCGCTGGAACAGAACTCCAGATAAATGCTCTGGACCGCTGCATGTCAAGACCTGATCCATCAGCACCACCGGTATGCTGGCCATCTTCGACAGCTCGATCAGCTTGGAAATCCGGCAGTCACAGTACCAGGGATTGTCCTGCAGACCTGCAAACATCAACATATTTCATTAGAATTTGTTTCTTAAATACAGAACATATATAAATAGTCAGGTTTTTTTTTCAGAGAAAAAAATTATATAAAATAAATAAAATAATATCTATCATACATTTTGATCATGCTTTACAATGACTCCAAATAAAATGTAATTTATTCAAAATCTTTACCACTATCGTTTAAAACAGGCATTTTCATTCTTTTAGATTAGATGTGCCCAAACTGGAGGTTTTGTTTCAAACCCAATAGGACACACCTGATCTAGCTAGTCAAGCTCTATCAAGAGTCCACAATTAGCTGATAATTAATAAAGCGTAATTGGCATGCTGTCCTGGGAGAGAGCCCTGAGCTCATAATATCCTCGAGCCCAGGGCTCCCTCCCGTTAGAAGGGCGAGAGGGGAGTTCGAGCTCAGGTGGGTCTCGAGAACTCCTCTGCTTGTGGCCGTGTGAAAAGTGTAAACTAAGGTTGTCTTGGGTGATAATTTGGTTTAGTCGATTGGCTATGGTGTATGTTTTAGGACAGAGGGAGGAAATCGGGAAACCCGGGGGAATCCCATGCGAACACAGGGAGAAAATGGAAACTCCGCACAGAAATGCCAACTGGCCTGATAGGAGGTTGGATCAGCCGTGTTCTTGCTGCGAGGCAACAGTGCTAGCCACTGGGCCACCGTTTTGCCCTATCGGAAAAAAGGGTGGAAGGTAGGGGTGGAAGGGGGGAAAACTTCTAGACGAAGATAACTGGAGTGAAAAACTCTGGTTATTTATAATGCTTTCATAATCATCGAATCGGGCAGATTACAGAGCTAATGAGGTGCCTGCCGTGTTGATCATAAGCATGTGATCCTCTCGAAATTAGTTTATAGATAAACCACACTTCTAGGTATACTAGGTAGAATTTCCAATTAGGTATGTTGAAAAAAGTTGGAGCTAATCTATGCAGGACACTGGCCATCCGGGACTGAGTTTGGGCACCCCTGTTTTAGATGCTAACCCAAAATATGATCATGTGCAGAAGGCATGGGCCAGTATAAGTTTCTGATGGTATGATAACCTTGGATAAAAATATCACGGTTTCACGATGTCATGGTATTACTACTCTCAGATAGGTTCTTTTTAAATGTCTGGGAAAAAACAAGAACTGATATATGAAAAAACCCTGACATATACATTAGGAATGGTGGGCTGGGCGATTTGACCGATTTGATCGATTTCTTGTACATTTTAACTTGATTATGATTTATGAACGATTTATTTATTTATTTATTTATTTAAATTTTTTTTTTTTTTTTGAGCTCACAGTTCACTGGCAAGTTTTGTACATTAAATATGCCCACAAATTACAAGTGAGAAGTTTTCGAATAAACGGTGCATTGCTTAATTTAAAAATAATTGAAAGAAACGTACTCACTATCTATTATCTATGATTAATTATTGAACATCAACGTTGAACAACTGAAATTAAAGCACACATTGCCTAAATGTAAATAATTTTCTGTGTTTTCATATTAAAAGTAGAAAATAAACAGTATCTCTTCTAAATAAAATAACTCTTGTATAACTTGTAAATAATATTTTAACTGTGCATTTTTTGCTTTTTCTGTAAACAAATATTTTAATGTGAATAATAGTTTTAATGTAATGCAAATATGCCATCTCAAGGCATCTCTGGTGTGGCTTCCAATCATCGTCAGTGTAGTATAAAGTAAGACTCAAGAATAGGTTCATCAGATGTGGCTGAAAAAAGTCTGCAGAAATCAGCCTCTGCCTTTAACAGTGCGGTCATGTGACTCCACATGTGGAGGGAAAATAAATGAAAAAACCGTCCTTGAAAAATTGGGTCAATTATAGGTTTTGAATGTCGATTTCGATTATTTTGCAATTAATTGCCCTGTCCTTTTAGCGGTAAAAATTTTTTAGCGGTTTGAAAATCTTGACTTTTCCAAACCGATATAAACTTTGAAACTGGTAATCGCCCCATGTCTAACATGTGATCTATTTTATTTTTGCATAAACATTATACTTTATAATTTGATAAAACTGAATCATCCAAAATATTTGTTTATTTTTTATTTTTTTATAAAATTAATCAAAAAAAATTTCCACAGACTCTGTAGTAAAGTACGTATTAATTAATTTATTATTTACTTGCTTATAAGCACAATTGTATTATTATTTTTATTTATTTATTTTATTTTATTCAATTTGTATGTGTTTGCTTAAAGTTGTATTATCTTTAATCATCTATTTAATCAAATTGTCATTTATTTTAAACAAATAATAGTAGATTATTTGTAGATACAAATAAAACACTTTTAAATCAATCTTATATAATTATTACAGTTATATTATCTTAATTTAATATTTATTAATTAATTAATTTATTTTTCAATTTTTTGCTTAATTTATTTTTATTTATTGCTTCTTCAAAACTATTTTAATAAAATGTCGCTATTTATTGTGTTAATTTGTAATAATAATAATAATAATAATAATAATAAAGTTTTTTTTTCCTCAAATAAAATAATAGACCCTAAAACCCCATATTTGGCCCCATTAATCAGTAAAAATGCTTTAATCATTTAAAATATATTACAAATTAGTATGATCATGCATTCTTTTCTATATTTTAATAATTATTTCAGTTTTTACATAAATACGTTACACCAAATGATTATTAATATGTTTTTCATGTATAGTGTAAAAAATCTATTTTGTTCATTTAATTCGATGTGGACACCAAAACTGAACACCTTGTCTTTGACCCATTCATTTATCTACTGTGAGGTCTACAAACATTCAAATCCATACCTTTAATCCTTTCCTACCAAACTTAAAGAAAACACAATCACGTTTGATTCCCTGGAAATGCATAAACGAATAACCTGCAAACCTTCGATGTAATACAAGTCACTTTAAATAAAAGCATCTGCCAGATTCATTAATGTTTTACTCAATGAACGGCTTAAACTGAAACAAAGACCCCAGGATTTCATATTCCGCTCTACATTGTAAACCAGTTTACTCCCATCAAATCAGTGAGTTGTAAATCTTGACATAAATCCTAAAGCCAGGATGTCTTGTCTGTATTGCATGCAACGGTGTTGGACATTAACACCACAGTCCAGCCATAATTCTGTCTACGGCAGGATGAAGATCGGTTGACAGTAAACTAGGAATTAAACGCTCCACTGATGCAACTCAACAGCTGGATGGAAGCAACTGTTAATATCCTGATGACACTGGCTCAGATTCTGCATTTGGGCTCATCTTTACACTTGTAAAGCACCTGGTGGAAGTATAAAACACGCAGTTCAATTCCTGCAGTCTCATAAGCAGATGAGCTGTTGCACTAAATGAGATAAATCGATAGCAACAAATCAAAACAGTTAATAAATATACACACATATGTGCACACACTTAGTTACTCAGCTTCTCTGTACCCTTCTTTATAGTTGAAAGTGGAATTATTTTGCAAAATATATTAATATAACACGAAAAATATTCAATTATTCTGCTTCTCTGAATTGATTTTTGCAGAACTCTCAAATTTAGGTACAGTATTTAAGGCACGAATATTGTTAGTAGTTTTAATGAAATGACCTAAAATTAAAGGTAATCCCTTACTTTACTTTTTTGGTGTAGAAGTAATTTAATTAACTAATTACACCCAACTATGTGTGTGTGTATTTGTGTAATGGCCATAAACTTTATAGTAATTACTGTAATGGAGCAAAATTGGTGAAATACAGTCATTTCCTGTTATGAGCTGTCTTTATGAATGGAGCGGCAGTTGCAAGGAGGAAGTGTGGCGTGCACTCCGAGCAGACAATGCAGATTCATGAAAGTTGGACAGTGTAAATGTTCTTTTAGGATGTGCAGTTGGGGATAATTGAATGTGCTAACGCTGAGTAGCAGTTATCGTAGCTGCGTCCAGGAGTTAGCTTATGTCACTGTTTTGAGTCACTTAGCCAGCACAGTGGCGCAGTGGGTAGCACAATCGCCTCACAGCAAGAAGGTTTCTGGTACGAGCCCCTGCTGGGTCAGTTGGCGTTTCTGTGTGGAGTTTGCATTTTTACCGTGTTTGCGTAGGTTTCCCCCACAAGTCCAAAGACATGCGGTACAGGTGAATTGGGTATGCTAAATTGTCCTCAGTTTATGGGTGTGTATGGATGTTTCCCATTGGGAATCCATGGGTTGCAGCTGGAGGGGCATCCACTGTGTAAGACATATGCTGGATAAGTGCCGTGTGGATAAGTTCGCTGGATGTATCGTTGACGTATGGAATACTGTTCCCGGGTCCAAGCCACTACTCATTTGAATTGAGAAAATATTCATTTACGGCCTCATATTACACATTATTAAAGTGAATCTTATACCAAATCATAGTGTACATATATAAGTAATATTGCGGTTGTGATTTTCAAAAGTATTAAATCACTTTGTAAACGTTTATTATTAACATTTGATGAGTCTCACCATACAGTTTAATAGAGCGCTAGGACCCGGAAGCTACTTTGCATAGAGTCACACTTAACAAGCATATAAACTATTGATAAACAATGATAAACTATTTCCAAATAGAAATATTCATTGTGCAGTGTGTACTGGTGTGGTACAGATTTTTGTGACCAAGTTGTAGTCTATTGCAGTGGTTTATGAGAACATGTCTGATGTCCTTGTAATTCTAAATGCTTAAAAATCATACATAACAGTGTCTTTTGATATTTTACCACATGTTTTCTGTGTTAAAGTTATGGACAGTCCCTAAAAATACCGACATGCACGTATATGTGTGTGTATAAAGTATATACTGGACCAGCAGTTCATTCATTCATTTTCCTTCGGGTTTGTTCCTTTATTTATTAAGAGAATGATCTGCCAACTCCTCCAGTTATGTTTTATGCAGTGGATTCCCTTCCAGCTGCAACCCAGTACTGGGAAACACCAATACATTCACCAACACTCTCACATTCACACACATACACTATGGCCAATTTAGTTTTATTCTATTCACCTATAGCACATTTGTTTGGACTGTTGGGGAAACTAGAGCACCCACAAGGAAACCCATGCCAAGACTGGGAGAACATGCAAACTACACACAGAAATGCCAACTGGCCCAGCCGGGACTCAAACCAGCAACCTTCTTAATGTGAGGCGACAGTGCTAACCACTAAGCCACCGTGTCGCCCCTCTAGACCAACATAATACATTCAGCATGACAAATGACAAAGTACATTATGGATATTGAGTGTATGTTGGTTTGACATTTGAAATTGTGATGCTTTATGGGATCGAAGGAGTGAACTTTAGACACTGCGGTCCCATTAAATAATGCCAGTTGACGTTTTTTTTTTAAATTCAAGCGACTCATTCATAAAGTCAGCTGTTTTCCTAATTTTGATCCGCAGAAAGAACTGGTGTAAAATCCACTTTCACGGGATCAGTGTTGTAGTCTAAAACTGAATTTGAACGAGAAGACTTTATATTATATCAAGTCACCCTTTTAAATTGTATACATTCAAAAGATGCCCAAAAAATGTATGACATTATTAACTTTTTCTTGAGCAGGGATCTGGTAGCAGACACATGAATCATCCTCTTCCCAGATGAGCGCTTCAAAGAAACTTAAATCTCAGAGCCTCACTCACAGAAAGCCCCATTAGAAGATTAGCTTGTACTTAACTTGGGAGAGCCCGTGAAGACACAGGCTAGATTTAGATTTATTTAAAGATCACGCTTGGACTTACTATAAAAAGAAGAGCGGGATATTCTTGACTATTTCACATGCATCTATCCAGGATCTTTGCATGTAAGGCTTAAGAATAACCAATCCTTCTGAAAAATCAAGTCAACTTTAGCCTAAAAGAGTACTTACTACAAAAATAAAATACTTTAGAACTTTTTTCCATAAACAGCTGGATATTTATAGGTATAGCTCTCTATAGTTTCAAACATTTATGCATTTCATATGGAATTTAGGCAAAATTCTGAAAAAAAAGGTGATGTTATGGAAATCAATGGCTACCTTATGTTCTGTTGAGTTCAACTGAAGAAACTCAAATGTGTCAAATTTGATGATGCCACAATTCATTTAACTGCATATTCTAGTTACACAAGGGTACTTGTAAAATTGAGATTATGGACATGTAAAACAGATTAAATTTAGATGCAATATTGAATAATAGTTTGAATTATAATCAAGTACTTAACATGTAGTATGTTAGTCAACTCATCAAATTAAGGATATTTTTAAAGAATTAGTACACCCCCAACCCTCAAAAAAAGTATTAATTACTCATGTCCATGTTGTTCTAAAAACCTGAGACCTTTATTCATCTTCTGAACACAAGCTCAAGAATTTTTAGATGAAATCTGAGAGCTCTCCTACTCTCCATAAATAACAAGGATCATGTGATTAGCGGTCCAGAAAAGGAACTAAAAACAATGGATGTGACTTCAGTGGTTCAACTGTAATCAGACAAAGTTCTAAGAATACTTTTGTTATAAGTTTTGTTTGTAAATGTATTTCACATCAGGTCTGAGTGCGCATTTAATAAAAGCAATTAAATACTCTAATGTACTCTAATGTAAATGCGAAACCAAATGTGGAAGAAAAAACACTGGTTGTTTTTCAAGTTTTTTAGAGCACAAAAGTGTTCTTGGAGCTGTGTGTGGTTACAGTTGAACCTCTGACAACATATGCAATGTTTTGCCAATGCTTTTAGTTTCTTTTCTGGACTTTTATCGACACAAAAGTTGCTGTATTTAAAAAGTCAGAGAGCTTTAAGATTTTATGTAATATATCTTAATTTGTGTTTAGAAATCCTGTTAGGAATGTTTTGACAGTGTTTTGGCTCATTTTTCTAGACTTTGAACATCTCGGTATCATTGCTGTCTATGGAGGGTCAGAGAGCTCTCAGATTTCATTTAAAATATCTTCTGAAGATGAACAAAGGTCTCAGGGTGTAGGAATGACTTAAGGGTAATTAATTAAAAAATTGTCATTGTGGTCAAACTTTATTTTGATGGTCCGTTTGTTGAATTTAAGTTACATCACAACTAATTCTCATTAGATTATAAGTAGGATGTTGGGTCGGGGTTAGGTTTAGTGTAAGTTGACATGTACTTGCAAAGTTTCTTATAGTCAGTTAAATGTCTGATGAAGGAGCAGAATCAACAGATATTAAGCAGACAGTCTACTAATACTCAAATGGGTCAACTAATAAAGTGTCACCTAATTTTTGGGTCAACTAATCTTTACAATTAAAATATAGTGAGTTTTTTGTTGGAACAGTTTTTGCCAACAAATTAAGTTAATGTAATTCAACATCTTAAAAGACTTCTTGCAATGTCACAATTTACTATTAAAAGCATATCTAAATGTATTTGGGGCAGTTGTGAGCCAATGGTTAAGGAGTTTGACTTGTAATCAGGAATTGGAGGAATTAAAGATGGGGGGAGTGAATGAAACTAACCACACCCTCTCTCCATCTTTGATACTCAGCAGAAGTGCATTTGAGCCAGACAAAAATTAAGGGCCAAGCCAGGGGTGTCCAAACTCAGTCCTGGTGGGGCGGTGTCTTGCCCTGAGTTTAGCTCCAACTTGCTTCAACACAACTGCCAAAAGGTTTCTAGTATATCTACAGTAGTAAGAGCCTGATAAGCTGGTTCAGGTGTGTTTGATTAGGGTTGGAGCTAAACTCTCCAGGACACGAGGGCTACGTCCGAAACCGCATACTTCCATACTATTTAGTACTGCTAAAATCAGTATGCAAGTCGAGTAGTATGTCCCAATTCATAGAATTAGAAAAATCAGTATGCAAGAAGTACTGTTGAGATTCTGGAGTGCGCATCCCATGCACGCTGCGCTATCCCATGATGCCCCGCGAGAGAATTCATGAATGGGAGTGAAGTGACGCAAATGATGCAGGTAGGTCGCATGACCATGAAAAAATGGCAGATATAGTAAATCCGAATTTCATTCATACTTTTCACATTCATACTGTATAGAACGTACTTTTCTAATGGCCGAGTAGTACGTTTACATTCAAATGCAGTACCTACTGAGTAGTAGGCGGTTTCGGACGCAGCCTGGCTCTTCAGGACCGAGTTAGGACATCCCTGGCCTAAGCCCTAATTGCTCCCTGGGCCCTAGAAGCAATGCTCCAGATGAATGCTAACTGTCTCTGTGTGTGTGAGTGTGTTCTCACTTCTAACTTGTGCGTGCACCAATTTTAAGTATGGGTAACCATACTTGACAATCCTCATTTAACTTCACTCTAATTCACCCTTGTCAATTTACTCACCCAATGGCCATCCAATGTTACTTTTTTTGCGGAACATTGAAGATTCAAGCTGAAACTGTTGTCCTAGATGACTCATTATATGAAATAGTACTTCTACTGCATTTACATTTAGTTATTTTGCAGACACTTTGTCCAAAGCGACTTACAATTGAGGAGACATAGGAATAACCAATAACTACTACCACTTTAAGAGTAAAAAACGTTTAAAAAGAAAATCAATACTCATGGCTCTTGATAAGATGTCAGCCCAAATTCTTCTTTTACAATAGATACTATTCTAATGCATAACCTTGGATGGCCTGAACTAAAAGAAAATCTTCAATCATCATTGTTTACCCACCAAGAACAGTCTTCTGTGAAGTGTTGGCACTGGGCTGGATGCCTGAAAACGGAGGCCAGATGTCCACCAGGTCTGACGGGAGAGTAGTTAATTTGTTGCTAGAAATATCTAAGTAGGTGATGTTAATCAGGTAGGGTGCTGCCTCCACAGGAACACTAGTCAAGCGATTGTTATGTAGATCCAAAGTCTTCAGACTGGGCATTTCTTTCAGGGACTCCCAGGGGAAAGTAGCAATCATGTTCCCATCCAGCCGGAGCTCATGGAGAACTTTCAGATTGTAGAAACTGCCCGGATCCACAGAGGTGATTGAGTTGTAGGTTATCCACAGGTAGCGTAGCTCGGACAGGTAGTAGAAGGCCTCGGTGGGCACTCGACGCACTGCTGTCTTCTCCACCCGCAGCTTCACTGTGTCCAACGGAACGTTGACGGGGATGTCAGACATGTCAGGGTCATTGCATAAAACAGACCTGCAGCAGATTTTCAGAGTTTACCATTTTAAATTATTATTGTTATTATTATTAATATCTTATTGCATTTTAACTTTACACTCAAGTAAAACCCATTGTAAGAATTTTTAAGCTATTACAACAAAAGAAATAATCCTTCTTTCGTTTCGCTTTTTCTAGTTCACTCAACTTTTGAAAACATCACATCAGCTACACTGACCTAAAATTATTTGTCAGGAATACAAAAAGCATTTTGTTGGGTCAACATAAGATTATTAGTTTTCTGGAGAGGTGAACTACTCTGTAGCAAAACTTTTTAAGTTGTGCCAACTAAACATTTCTTGTCTGCAGCACTGGAATGCCTCATAACCTTATTTTCTTTTATTTTTTCTGGTGTGCTCAACATATTTTTTTCACCATTAATTGATAGGATAGTAGAGAGTATAGACCGGAAAGCAAGTGGAGAGGAGAGATAGGAAGGACCAGCATAGGACGTTGAGGCGGGAATCAAACTCTGGTCGCCATGAACACCGGAATACCATGTGTCAATGCACTAACCACTACACCATTGGCACCATTGGAAGTTGAGTGAACAAAAAAACTCTGGTGGAAATCGGTACAAAAAAATAATACATTATCAGAACAAACAAACATTGTTCAATTGGAAAAAAACGGGAAGTCATGCTTCACATGTGAAGCTATACAAGGCATTTTCCCTGTTTGTCCTGCCATATTTTGATCCTTGTCTTTATTACCGTTGTTGTTGTTTTACCTCATGTCCTGCTTCTAATTCTGTGTCTAATAAATGTTTTGTTAACGTTTTATTATTTATTTTTTTATTTTTTATTTAACTATGTTTGTTTGTTACTTGTTCACTCAACTTTAGTTGAGTACATAACGGCCCCAATGGTGTAATGATTGATGTGTCGACACATGGCACTCCAGTGTTCACGGTGACCCAAGTTCGATCCCTGCCACGAGGTCCTATGCTGATCTTTCCTCTCTCCCCACTCTTTCCTCTCTACTCTCTACTGTCCTTTCGAATAAAGATAAAAAAAGTTGAATACACAAGAAAGAAAATTAGGATTATAAGTTGTTGTTTTTTTTGGTTTATTCAACTTCAGGCATTTCAATGCAGTAGACGAGGAATGTTTAGTTGGCACAACTTAAAAAGTTTTGTTAGAGAGTAGTTCACCTCTCAAGAAAACGAATAATCTTATGTTAACCCAACTAAATGTTTTTTGTATTACTGACAAATAATTTTAGGTCAGTGCAGCTGATGTTTTCAAAAGTTAAGTGAACAAGAAAAAGTGAAAGGTAATAAGGATGATGTTTTTTGTTGTTGTACTGACTTATAAATGTTTACAGTGCAGAAGTAAAAACAGTAAAGAAACAAAAAACAGAAGTAAAAATTCTCAGTATTTTACATCAATATTTATAACCTCTCTTATTATTTAAAATAATTTTGAGTGCCAGTTTGAGCGCACTCAAAAATTTAAATCATTGGTGTAAATCCATTTAATTACGACACACATTTCTACTCATTTGAATTGTGTTATTTCAAAAGGAACCCAAGAGCTACACTGTAAAACATGCAGGGTTCCATCCAATTCCTTCACTTTGCCCCACCACAAATCTATTAAGTTTGAATTGATTGAGCATAAAAAATTGAGTTGTCCCCAAAAAACTCAAGAATTGTGTTGTTTCAACTCATTTTCAATAAGTAGTTTGAACAAACAGCAAAAGTAATTTTAACAATGTAGTTACACAAGCACAATTCCTTCATTTTGTCTCAACATAAAATGATTAAGTTATCTTATTTTATTAATATTATTACTATTTTCTTTTACAAACTTAAGTGGATTGAAAATAAAATTAATAAAGTATTAAAAAAACAACAACACTCCAATTGTATTGTTTTAGCTCTTTTTAAACAAGTAGTTTGAACAAGTACTTTTGGTTGTCTATGTGAGGAATGTCTGCCTCTGAAACAACACTGAGTAAAAGGAAGGGAATTGTTTGTTTTTTACATGTATAATTTACGCTTGCACTACAATTCAATTACTAAATGATTAAAAATGGCTTCCTAGCGTGTATGTTCACACTCTAGGGCTAAGCTCTAAAGATAAACACAAGCTAATACCCCACGTGATAGTTTTAAATCTATTTTTTATTACAGTGGATGACTTCTACCCTAATTAATTTATTTTCAAGTATGTATTATTTAAAATGTTGTTGTTATTATAAAGAGAATATAAAACTATTAATGTAACACTTTATGTAAAGTAGTCCGCAGGAAAAAAGGAAAACTCCACAATAAGGTTTCATTAATTAACTACATTAGTATCTACAAAAATACTTCTAGAGCTATTATTGTTCGCAGTAATAATACTGTGCACTTTATTTAAAGGTCAAGAATCTGAGAATTAGTTAATGCACCGTAAACTAACATGGAATTCAGCATTTGTATTACCTAACATTACCAGATATTATCAAAATTAATCATGCATTAAATGCTAAATGCTTTAAATACCTTTCATTTGATCATTTAATTTCGTTTTAAAATGCCGTCACATTCTATTTAAATATAAGTGCACAGAAATGCAATAATTAAAGTTAACAAATAAAACACAACTGTAAAGAGTGAATGGAAATAAATAGATTTATCTGCACAAGGCTATTAGGCAAGAACATGTTTATATAAGCTTTTTGCTCAAAATTATATAACTTAAGTGTCAAGAACCATGCAAAATTAAAACCTCTAGCTAACTATATGAAATGTAGTCTACCCATTCTTATCTTTGAACAACATCTAGTCTAGTTATTTTGTTTAATATTTATGGGGGAAATATTATTTTAATGTATTGTATCTATATACGGGCAATATCTGTAGCTACAAAGTTTTCAAATATTGTTTAGCTCTTGTATTTCTTCTTTATGTCCATCTAATAGCTTGTCTACTATTTTATTCCTGAATTTATGCATTCATTCATTCATTTTCTTTTCGGCTTAGTCCCTTTATTAATCAGGGGTCGCCACAGCGGAATGAACCACCACCATGATTTACACAATGAATGTAAATTAAATTAAAAGTTGAAGTTTTATTAAATTATTATTATTAACATTTGTAGTTTTATTGCCCTTTTGTTCGTATTTATTACAATTTTATTACATGCTGTTGTGTAGTAGTGCGTTTACTGTACCTGCTGCCAGTGCCGTCGCTGCGGCCGTGGTAGACACATGTGCACTGGGAAGGGCAGAAAGGTTGTGCCACACTCCAGCAGCCCAGCAGAACCTGCGCCACCAGCAGACGATACATCCTTCAGTCAGCCGAAGCACAGCCACGGATCCTCGCACTCACACACATCAGACCCCACTCGAACATCAGTGGACAAAAAACCCTTTATCAGTCCTGGACGAGAACGAAAAAACGCAAGAAAAGCCCGTACCGGCAGGCATCACCTCTAGCATGCTAACAGGTGAGAGGAGAGGGACGCAGGAAGCTGAGCAGCGCGGGGACCGGGAGGGGGAACCGAGATTAGAAAGAGGATTTCTCAAGGCTGAGTAGGTCACTAAAGTTGAACAGGGTGGGATGGGAAGTGTGTATGAGTTTATTTGTGTATGTGTGTGTGTGTGTGTGAGAGAGTTGGAGGAGGAGGAGGATAAGCTCTGCAGGCACACGCTAATCGGCTAATGACAAGAAGAAGTTTCTCTCGGCATCATCACGTGACCGCTGTTAGACACTTTTCCATCCTGCGCGGAACTGATTTTTATGACAAGCCGTTTATGGAAATCTGAATCCGATTAATATAGAAATATGTGAATAAATGTTTTAATGTGCAATAAATGTAATTATTATTATTATTTTTTTATTATTATTATTATTATTATTATTATTATTATTATTATTATTATTATTATAAGGGTTAAACAATGAAACTAAACGCCTGGTTTTAGACCACAATAAATAAGATGTAGCACCCAATACAGCATCAGTTCGTCTTTGGAATGAGTCCTGCACAGTTTCCAGAGGGATTTGAGACATTTTGTCTTGCAGAATATTGGCCTGTCCATGAAGAAAAACGTTTCTCTGACTCATTCATTTACACCCCAAAGTGGCTCAAACATATTTATATCTGGTGACTGTGCAGGCCTTGGGAGATGTTCAACATCACTTTCATGTTTTTCAAACCACTCCATCACCAGTCTTGCTTTGTGTATTGGTGCACTATTATCATCTTGCATGACACCACCTTCCAGATACAATGTTTGAACCATTGGGTGCACATAATCCTCCAGAATTGTTCGGTTTAGCCTTTGGTAGTGACATGCCCATCTAGCACAAGTTTTGGGCGTAGGAAATGCAATGATAAATGCAGCCCAAACCATCACTGATTCATGCCTTACTCTGGGCATGCAGCAGTCTTGGTGCTATGCTTTTTTGGGGGTTCTCCACACCGTAACTCCCCTGGATGTGGGAAAGACAGTGAAGAGTCATCAGAGAACAATACATGTTTCAGATTGTCCACAGCCCAAGATTTTCACTGCTGGCACCATTATCAACATTTACCCTTGGCACAAGTGACCAAAGGTTTAGCTATAACTGGGCTGGGCTGCTGTGGTTTTGTGTTTTTTGGATGCAATCTGTGTTAGCACCAGGACATCCCTTTCAGACAGCTTCCTCTTGCATGCACAGTTAATCTTGTTCAATGCGGTTCGTCCT
Source organism: Danio rerio (assembly GCF_052040795.2). Classification (NCBI taxonomy): domain Eukaryota; kingdom Metazoa; phylum Chordata; class Actinopteri; order Cypriniformes; family Danionidae; genus Danio; species Danio rerio. Next base: position 40,622,945 of record NC_141034.1, read on the forward strand.
TCTTGGTGGTATGCTGACATTACCCTGGATACTGTGGCTATTGCTACATCACAATGACTTACTGTCTTGGTCTCAGATGCACCAGTGAGATGCGCACAAACAATTTGTTCTTATTTGAACTCTGATATGTCACACACCCATAATGTTATGTGCATTGCAATATTTTAAGCAAAACTGCTATTACTCAGATAATTAAACCTTCATGCTCTGCTCTTAAGCTGTGGTCATATTTGCACTTTTCTCCCCATAGACTTCCATTCATACGCACGTGAATGCGTCAGACTGGAAATGCAAGCTCGTGCGACAAATTTTGCAGTTCGCTGTGTTGCAAAGTTCAAGCTTGGTGAACTCTGACCTGTGAAATCGCATCACTTGACTGTGTGAGACCAATCAAGGATTAAAACATGACCTCTCTGGACAGGAATTTAAAACATGGACCAATCGTGCACTTTTTAAATGCCTAATCATCTTGTTCCCGCTCCTTTTTGCAGCTTCATACTACAGAATTGCGCAAGCTCAAACTCTACAGTGACCGCAGCTTTACTGGTGGAATTTGCAATCAATGAAGATTGGCCACCAGGCTGGTCAAATTTAGCCAGGCATTAAATTGTCCAACCCCTACGAAGAACCCCAACCCCACGTTGCATGTGTGTATATATTAGTTTTTATAACAGTATTTTACATTTCATTTCTTATTTATGTATCTTTTTGTTTCCACAAAATTACACTTTTATTTATTTTGACATTTCAGACATACTATTTGGCTCTTTGCTTCTGACACCGTCATGATCCCAATAAATTAGTTGAAGAGGTGTCCACGAGGCCCATGAAAGGTGGGGCCCTAGGTGGCCAACTGTTTTGCCTTTGGATGGCTGGCACTGAATACAGTCAGTTGACACCCAATTGTATTTTATATAGTTGCAATCAGATTGGATTAAACCCCCTGCATTATTAGCCCCCCCCACACCACCCCACCCGTTTATTTTTTCCCCCAATTTCTGTTTAATAAAGAGAAGATTTTTTCAACACATTTCTAAACATGATAGTTTTAATACCTCATCTATAATAACTGATTTATTTTATCTTTGCCATGATGTCAGTAAATAATATTTTACTAGATTCTTTTCAAGACACTTCCATACAGCTTAAAGTGACATTTAAAGGCCCAGCTTGGTTAATTAGGTTTATTAGACAGGATAGAGTAATTAGACAAGTTATTGTATAATGATGGTTTGTTCTGTAAACTATCAACAAAATCTAGCTTAACAGGGCTAATAATTTTGATCATAATTTAAAAGGAAAAAAAAATAAAAACTGCTTTTATTCTAGTCGAAATAAAACAAAAAAAGACTTTCTCTGGAAGAAAAAATATTATCAGACATACTGTGAAAATGTCCTTGCTCTGTTAAACATAATTTTGGAAATATTTAAAAAAGAAAAAGGGGGGCTATTAATTCTGACTTTAACTGCATATAGTGAGAGGGAAAGAGAAATAATTCAGAATGCATTTATTTGAATGTTATTTAATTATATTATTGTGTTATATTTTGATATATTTAATTATAATTATTGAATAATTTTTTATAATAAGATTATTTTGAAACTGCTTATTATTATTTATTAATTATATATTATATATATATATATATATATATATATATATATATATATATATATATATATATATATATATATATATATATATATATATATATATTTATTTATTTATAATTTTCTTTTCTTTATGACTTTTTCATGCTATTTTCCAAGCTTGATCTCCATTACAAAAAAAGAAAAAAAAAAGATAAATTCTAATGGGATTGACATATTTCAGGTTTAAGCAACTGAAGCCATGTAGATAAGGACTACATACCAAGTTTGTTTCAGTGCTCCAAAGAGAGATGTTCTTTAGTAGATTGCCTCCATGTGGTTCAAAAGAAAATTACCAGCCAGTAGTTACATTCTAGTGCCAAAAGTTTGGCATCAGTAAAGTAAAAAAAAAGCTTTTATTTAATTATTTTATTGTTCCACAAGGATACATACAGTCAATCTGATTCCCTTTTGTTTTTATTAGTTCTTCTGAACTTTCTATTCATCAAAAAATACAGTTAAAAAATAAATTATCATAAAATAAATAAATTAAAATAATCAATAAAATGGCATGCTGAAATTATTTCCAAAGCATCATATGACACTGAAGATGATGGTTGTTTTGCCATATACAGAAAAAAATGACACATAATATATAATAAAACATAAACAGCTCTTTTTTACTTATTACTTGCGCAAACCCATTTTGTTCTATTAAAGTGAACTGCCGTAAAGAGTTTAGCGTGTATGAAGTGAAGTGAATAACACCAAACATGCTACACAGACCATTAAGAACAACAACCACCGTCGAGTATTTATTAACAAGTACACCAGTGTAGTTTATTTATGCAAGCAGTTTGTCCCTACAGATCAGAAAAGCCACTGTCAAGCGGTTGGCACATTTATGTACAAAACAAATTAATGGTACAGCTTGCTACTAAGCATTCTTTAGTGAGAGTACAAAAAAGACTAGTATACGAGGACAGGGAGAGTGAGCCAGAGTAAGAGAGAGAGAGAGAGAGAGAGAGAGAGAGAGAGAGAGAGAGAGAGAGAGAGGTGAGGGTTCAGAGAAAGCATTAAAGTCAGGGGCTCAACAAGCAATAGTAATAGAAAGGTGAGAGGAGGAGTTAGAGAGATCACCACAAAGTAAACAGGCACAAATCAAACACTACCATCGAAGAGTAGGAGTTTCAGCGCAATGTTTTTTCAGCGTAGGATTCAAATTACTGCACGTTATGAGGAAGGGGATGACCCAGCAAGACAGTCGCATAGAACAAACTCATAAAAAGATGAAATGAAAACTGTTTATCTTGTTTTTTTTTTCTTCTTTTGATTTTTTTTCTCCATTATTATTATTATCATCATTATTATTTATTTATTTTTTGATCCAGTAAAACGATTACCATTGAATGCATGACCATGCCACAAATAACACTTAGGTTCACAGTCTTTACCTAACATTACAGGGGTCTGACTTGACAAAGCCGGCGCCCCGATGCACTTACACCAAGAAAGAGCTCACAAAATGGTCAAATAAGTGCACAAAACTAGCTCTTAGAAACACTGACAGAACATGACTTGCCAGGCATTAAAAGAAAGAGAAGACGTCTCCATCGTCCGATATAATAATGACTTGTTAGCAAGACAACGAGTAACTGTCATCGAGATAATAGTAGTATAAGCTCTTTAAATATTCCTTTTCATCCTCACATTTCCTCCTTTGGAAAGAAAACAGCCCAGTGATCTGTTCACGATAGCCTCGCTTCTCCTTGGTCTTTTTTAACATTATTTTTCTTAGGTTTTAAAAAGAACACCCTCCCTCCGCCCCCCCCTCCCATCCTATCCCATCATGGAATGTGTGTTTTATTCTTTTTAATCCATTACGAATTCACCTGAAGTTTTTAAGTGCTAACGTACAGTACATACATTTACAGAATGACTATGTACAAAAGCTGGAAATAAAACGCGTCAAATAAAAACAAACAAACCCTGTGTCTATATCTATTTGTATAGGAAAATAAAAAAGAGGGGGTTATAACGCTGTAGGCTTGTGCTTGTGTCGCTTGCTTCCAGTTAAGGGGGAGTTGCATTGTTTGCCGAAGAGAGAGGGGGTCGTTCATACTATTGTACAATTTAAATAAATAAACAGCGCAATTCTGTAGCAATTCGTAACTATTTTACTTTACTGGCTAATTCTTACAATGCCAACTTGTATGTTTTAATACAATTTAGTCACGCTCCTAATGAGTTAGTAGTTAGGAGTGAGCGTTATTTGGAAAAAAATCGTACCTTTTAAAGAATGGACATTGTACGAATTAGCCACCTTTTTGGCAATACGTAAAATAGGTACGTTTTCCAGTGAGATTGGGCTTAATTTAATGCTTAAAGCCCAAAGTATACTTCAGCCATCTTCATTTCCAGTCAAAGTGATGTCATTTTTATTATTAGATGACTTTGTCTCTTTTATTTTTGTTTGACCACACAGATGGCGAATGCAGAGACAGAACGAGTTCACAAGAAAGCGCTTATGTCTTAAGTGCTATAACGAACACGCTATGCCAAAGATTTGAGTTTGGTTAGGCTTTAATAAAGCTGTCATAAAAAATGCATAATTCCAAGTCTGTGAATGTGTGAACAGCTCAGGATAGCATGTCATAGTCTCGAAATTATGGTAGTTTTGAGATGACGCAAGTGTAGCTAATACTTCGAAAGCTGTGATGGAATAGAATGCAGAAAAGGGCTTAATCCCAAAGTATACTTCACTTTTTACATGTACAGCAAATGTGACAATGCACTCACATGTGCTTTGAATTGATTTTGCACTACCTAGTTTGTCCACAAGGTGTCAACATTGAACTGGGCCGTTGATTCACGGTCAGAAAAAAACCCCAGCAAACTACTGAAGGGCGGAATAAACAACTCACGCCAACATCGACAAGTGCTTGTGAGAGGGGATATACATAATAAACAACACCAGCAAACTACTGAGACTGCAAAAACAATGGACACTAGTGTTGACAAGTGTATCATCTGAAGATACACACTAATTTAAACGCGTTCAAATTCATTTTACCAGTGATAAAGCACCTGTGTTTGGGTACACTGTCAAATGGAGTACACTTTGAAAGGCAGCAATTTTGCATTCTAACAAATGTGTTCAAAACAAACTCTGTATACTTTGGACTTCACCATCTATCTAAAAGTAGTAAGAAGGTTGCTCTCCCTCTCAGAGCAGTTACAATGCCACCTACTGGGACTATGCGTGTCTGAATTAGCACGGCAAGCAAATAATAACCATTCTGTCATCTTGTAATCATCTTGATAAGCTATGCAATGACATCTGTAGAAAAATAATAAATAAACACTTTATGGTACATCTGTTATATCTTAATTTTGTTTTTTGTCTTTTCTGCCTCAGTTTTTTGAGTTTTCTTTTACCAAAATAACGCAGAATGAGCAGGTCATCTGCTGGTATCAGGCTCTATACCTTTTGATGATTAAAAAAATTAATGATAGAAAGAGAGAGAGAGAGAGAGAGAGAGAGAGAGAGAGAGAAAGAAAGAGAAAGAAAGAATTATTCATTTCATTTTTACCAAAATTTCTTTTTTTTCATGCTTTTAAGTCCTTAATAATGAGACAGACACACATGAAAAATGTGCTTTTTTTCACCCCAATAACCGACCCTCTACATAAGAATGATTGATGTATCGATGCTTAAAAAGAGTTTAAAAAGAGAAATATTTTGAAAAAATTGCAACATGTCGTGGAACCGAACCTGCACAGATTCTTGAAAAAAATGAAACACAACAATGTGAAAAAACTACAACACTACTTCTATCACTAATAATAATCATAATAATAATAATAATAATAATAATGTTTGTGCGAGAGGTAATGGGTTGGCCATGGGGTTGGTCATACGACACACCACCTGGACTTTACCAGTGCCAAAACTCCCTCAACAGGAAGTGACAGCACTGAGGGTCCTCTCGCCTCGCTGCTGCTTCCTGTCTTATGTGTAGGCATTGAGCCGTTCCTTGGAGCGTGTGGAGTGGATGTCATGCAGCTCCTGCTCCTCCTTGGACTTGCAGTCCTCGTATTTCTGCATTTTACACGCATCCTTCACATAGGCCCAGTTGGCAGACAGAACCATCAGGTAGTGGATCTGAAAAAAAAAAAACAGTATTTGTGAATTAGTATGAAGTAATCATTTGCATTCATGTTACTGCAATACAACTCTTCTTATAAAACACACTCATAAAACGTCTTTTATTATAATTATTTAAATATATAGGGTGCAAATCTTACACTGGCGTTCAAACTTTTTTAGTAATGTTTAAAATAATTTATATATTTATTTAATATATTAATCAAATGTATTTTAAGTTTTCAGTGTTTTGAGGGATGTTTAGCGTATTCTGACCTACAGATTAGCTATTTCAGAGGTTAACTATGCATCTAACTTGACAACTTTTATGTTTTATGTAGATACAAACACCTATTTTATGATAAAAGTGTCTCATAAACACTCACAATGTCTATCGGTGCTTTACACCTGCCAGTTTCAAACTACTTGAATATTTTCCTGCATAGACTGATTGGTGCAATTATGCATTAAGAATGGTATGAACCGTTATAGGGGTGGTCAAATGTAGATTTACATTATGCATTATTTTAATTATTAATATTATTACTTAAGATAGGGCGAAGCAGTGGCGCAGTAGGTAGTGCTGTCGCCTCACAGCAAGAAGGTCGCTGGTTCGAGCCTTGGCTCAGTTGGCGTTTCTGTGTGGAGTTTACATGTTCTCCCTGCATTCCATAGACATGCGGTACAAGTGAATTGGGGTAGGCTAAATTTTCTGTAGTGTATGAGTGTGTGTGTGTGTGTGTGTGGATGTTTCCCAGAGAAGCCGACAAGAAAATGAATGAATGAATGAATGAATTACTTAAGATGCAGATCAGATGAAACTATTTCTGAAAATTAAAGGGCTGAACCCCCCATATATCTTGTACTGACGTCCTTCAGGAGAGAATCAAGCATTAATAAGGGGGGTCAATCCCCCTTGTAATTCCCCTGCATATAGAGCCGCATTATGTTAAGAAAATATATTATTGTTAACCTGAATGTAGGCCATTGATTGCCTGTTCATTTTTTAAGCAGTTCTGGTTCTGTAAATGTTTCTCACATTATTTTTTCCCAATAGGGATTTAAATTACCATCTTTGAATGCAAATTACTATATAAAAATCAGACAGAGGAACAAATGTAAAACAACAACACTGTGCTTAGCTTTAACGAGGGAAAGAACTACAATCCCATGAAGCATTGCAAATTGCAACCAAATTATAAATGACAGAAAAAGGAAACTATTCATTTGCACCTATAGAAGCAATTTATTTCAAGTTTGGTGAAGACAGACAGATATGTGGACAGACAGATAGTAAGACAGACAGAGGATGGATGGATGGATGGATGGATGATAGATGGATGGATGGATGGACGGACGGACAGACGGACGGACGGACAGACAGACAGACAGACATTGTTCTCAGGTGTATTTGGAGTAAGAGAGACAGATCTCGGTGTGTTCACAGCAGACTGTGATGACGCATGTTTGTCACTCTATTATTAGCAGTGACACCAGCAGGAGGCAGCAGTGTGAAGCAGCCAGACTCCTCAGACGAGTCTCTGCTGTTCACTGCAAAAATATATAAAAATATCTCCATCAACCCCTATTCTACGTTTCATTGTGTAACTTAGCGTAGGATTTACGTGTGTGTGTGTGTGTGTGTACATGTTTTTGTGACATATCAGGAAACAAATCTGTATAATGACATGGGTATGACACAGGTATTACCAAAAGGAGGTGAAATATGAGGACATTGGTGACGTCTAGCAGTATGCGCAGAAGGCCCCTACTGGCCCATATCAGCTGATGATGATTAATAACGTCCATTCAATTGAGTGATAACATTCGAAGTGGGTGCAAAATTTAAAAAATAACAATAATTTAAAACCAGTGTATTAAGTTTGTAAATTTGTAAACAATTTGTCCTAGCAAATTAATACACTTGAAAGAAGTTTGTTTTGGTAATTCTCAATGAAACTCTGACCATTTCATCACCTTGGAATTATAAGGTTCTATCTGCGTTCGGAATGATTTTGAGATATTGAGCTTCAAAGGTTTTTGCATTCCATATAGCAAACAGTATGTGTGTAACATTTCTTTTTCATACATTAACATGACAGAGACCCTAAATGTTCTCTAAATGTAAATTATCAAAATTCTATAAAATTTGCAAATTGGGGTCAAACAAACAGGGCAAATGCAGATAGAACCGTCTTATCTAAAAAGGACATTTTCCGCTTGGAATTATAAGGTTCCTTCTTATCTGGTATCTGGCAGGTCATTAATTGAAGCATTAGTTTGCAACATATACAATCACAAAACAATCAAAATTGGTGTTGTAACAACATGTTGATGCTTGAGAAAGTAAAAATTTTGCTTTCTATAACATTTATTAAATGCTTTAGGAATAGGATTAATAATTTTTTTTTTCAAATTAAGCATACAAGGTTGTGCTAATTTTATCCAGTGCAGCTGTTCATTTTCTGTAACTAATATGGTAAAATGTATTGAATTTTAAGCTTTATATGAACTTCTGAACTATTTTTATTGAATTATATGCCCCATGAATTAAATACTTGCCCTTCAAGGTTTAATATCAAATGTAAAGACTTTAAAAGAAAACAGACAATGAGCAAATGAGTTTAATAAACTCTGATAAATGTTTCACTGACTATTTATACACAAATAAAAATATTTCACATTTAATATTGCACATTTTTTAGTTCCTGTTTCTTTTTCAACAATGTAAAGTTTAACATTTCATCTTAATGTCAAAAATGCTTCTAAATCATTCAGTTTCAGATTTCTTCTCAATTTTGTGTGGTGCTGCATTATTTAGTCAACTCTGATTTTGTGTTTCTTTCCAGTCTTTTCTGCTGTCAACAGAGCAGTCAGGTGAAATGACAAAGAAAGCTGATTCTGATTGAAAATTGTACCTTAAAAAAAGTGAGCGAAAAGATTATAAGAGGTTTCATAACCATAAATGACAAATGCTCTCTCTGAATCAAATGCAGATTTGATGATGTATTTGTGATTAAAGTCTGTGATATTTCAACAATTAATCATGCAGCTCTGCTTCAATGCCCCATTATGCAAATGAGATCTACATTATGCATGCTCATTTGAATAGGGCCACACCCTATTTTTTTTTTCTCCTAACAAAAGGAAGGCTGAAGTCTGAGGACACATTGTGTTTAACATGGAGTTAAATTTGCTCTATTCACAGCAGGGAATGGAAAAGCTCTTTCTATAATTTGCTACATCATCCCAGACTAACATCCACATTCTCTTTTTCAGAAAATGGTTCCTCGCAAATTACTGAGCGCTGCTTGTACAAGCTCTAGGGCCTTTCTTCTTCCAGTTTCCATGACTACAAAACGACATGCCCAGCGTCTCTCAGTGTGTGTGTGTGTGTGTGTGCGAGATGAGAGAAAGAGAGAGAAGGGAGGGAGGAAAACGAAAACAAGCTCAAAGATAAAAGGATGATGTTAAATAACAACAGAAGGAAAGCCAATGAGAAAGAGTCGACAACGCCCCTAATGCTCAATTTTTTCTCCCCCCCCCAGAATGCCCTGGGAGAGCAGTGACAGTGATTCATGACTTTAACCCTGATCCACATGAAGGAGCTGAAGCAGGTGATGTCATTAATTCAGCTCACATCTTCATCTTTGTCACACAAATATACACACTGTTGCTAGCTTCAAAACTGGGAAATTCAATGGTTTTTTTCGGCTTCAGGACTTTTGTGAAAACGATTTTAATTATTTTGAAGAAAATTTTTTAATGAACTGCATTATTTTTTTTATGTGTCAATTATTGTGCATTTTTCACAAATAAGCAAGCAACTGAATCATTTGTTGTAACAAATTTATCACTTAAAAAAAGAGACAATTTAAAATATTAAAATCAAAAATAGTCTAAATTTGTCTAGATTTAAAGTGTATACACTACCTGACAAAAGTCTTGCCGCCTATTCAAGTTTTAGGAACAGGAAATGATAACTTGACCTCTAGTTGATCATTTGATACCAAAAGTGGCTTATATGAAAAGCAAAGGCCTCTAGATTACGCTTGTTTTACCAAAATAAAATATGATCATGCCTTTATTTTGAAGTATTTAATTAGGACAGTAAGGTCTGACTTTGTTTAGACAAAAGTCTTGTCACTGAACAGAAATAATATCCAGTATAGAATATAAAGCCATAGTGCAGTGAAAAGAGATTTAATATTGTGTATGACTCCAATGAGCTTGGAGGACTGCATCCATATATCTCTGCAGTGACTCAAATCTGGAATGGCAAAGAGTGTTTTTGCAGGGCTTCCAGAGTTCATCAAGATTCTTTGGATTCATCTTCAATGCAATTCTCCTTCAACTTACCCCAGATATGCTCAATAATGTTCATGTCCAGTGACTGGGCTGGCCAATCCTGAAGCACCTTGACCTTCTTTGCTTTCAGGAACTTTGATGTGGAGGCAGAAGTATAAGTAGGAGTGCTATCATGCTGTGGAATTTGCCCTCTCCTGTGGTTTGGAATGTAACCCCAAACCATGATTTTCCTTCACCAAACTTGACTAATATCTGTGAGAATCTTGGGTCCATGCGGGTTCCAATAGGTCTTCTGCAGTATTATGATGATTGGGATGCAGTTCAAGAAAATATTCATCAGAAAAATCAACCTTTTGCCATTTTACCGAATGATCAACTAGAAGTCAAGTTATTATTTGTTGCTCTTACAACTGGAATTGATTAGAATACTTTTGTCAGGTAGTGTACTTGTGTTAGAGTTACATTTTTATTTTTATTTATTCTGTAAGTTATTGATGATTTCTTCCAAGTGTAAAATAATGTTGTCATTTTTACCACACAATTACAAAAAAAGTATGTGAAAGAAATGTGTTCAATTATTTTTAGACAAAACAATTCCCAGCTTAGGAGAGTTAATGAAACTGATTTCCAATCACAACCTAAAAGAAACTAAATCATTGTTTTTCACTTGAATTTTGCAAGAATGTTAGATCTTTTAGAATAAAACAAATATTAACTTTTTTTTTTAACTCAAAAACATGATTAGTAATGTATGTTCATTCTTCTTTTGTATGTCAGCTTAATATTGTACCATATTATATAGTTAATAGACTTAATTTTCTTTAGCATTAATTTGTCATTAAATCAATGTTACACAAGGTACATAATTATTTCTAAATCAAAATTTGCCTAATTATTAAGTTATTGGCGCCTGGTGTTTCTTCAATGTGAACTTCTGCAGCATAAAGAGCAGGTATACTTCAAACTAAATTCTACTCTCGCATTACTCAGGTTAATTTCAGAAGCTCAAAACAGCTTGCCAAAGTCAAGCTTACGGAAAGTAAACATGAGACTTTTAAATCATCTTCAGTTCATTTCTCCTATTCAGTCTGCCAAAGTCAGACACCCGAGAGTAAAAACAGAAACACTTCTGCTTTATAGCAGAAACTACAGTGTAATTCTAAGTGAGAGCAACAATGGCACTGTTTTTGTGTTTAATATAGCAAGGCTGCTTCCTTCAAAAAACTACAGCAGTATAAATGATTGTTGATGTCTTGACCAGGGCCAAATTTCCGAAACATCCACATCGCTATTATCAGATGTCACCGAGGTCATTTTAGTTTATGATTTTTATTATGTTTCTGAGCGAGAGAAAAGCTCAGGCATTTCAATTCAAACTGCTTTTTACCCCTAAATAAAACTAACTTCACAGCTAATATACTGGGTCTATAATTGTAAGGAGTAATCAAACTCACCATGGCAATGACTGCTGCTCCGGCTCCAGCCAACGCACACACAAACAGATGGAAGGTCATGTCCAGCTTTCAGGAAAAAAAAAAAAGTAAAATGAATCTTGTGCTGCTTGATCTTTATAATGACTTGAAAAAATTGTCTTTTGTGAATGTATTTTTCTTCTGCACATGTACATATGTGCTGATATTCAGTTATACACTGTACAATTATTTTGCTGCCTAAATGATTTAGTTGAATCAACTAAACATCTAAACTTGCATCAATCAAACTGACTAAAGTTATGAGATTAAACTGTTTAACAAAAAAAAGTTGAATCCTGAGTAATGTATTAAAGTAATATAAAAATATTTGCTGTCAAGACTTTTTGTTGAATCATTTACTTTTTTACAGTGTAGGGTATATTGTGATAACCAACATGCATTGTGTTATCTTGAGCACTTCAAAATATTAGTGAATGAGTATTTCTTATTTAAGTTTTGAGTGCCTTTTGAAGACTTCCCAGCAAACAATTTTGTGTTTAATAGACGTCTGAAATACATAATTTAATGTAGTCAGCTCGGCAAAAACAAGGCTAAACTTGAGACTTTGAAAATCTAATTGACATCTAAGAATTGGCCAAAACTAGACTAGTCGTCAAATAGACAGATTAGACTTTATATGTGTAGTCATTCATTTCTGTTTATTTGATGACTAGTCTAGTTTTGGCCTATTTTTAGATCTCTATTAGATTTTCACTGGCAGCTCAAATTTAGCCTTGTTTTAGCCAAGACGAATATGTTTAGACACCTATTAGACATCTATTAGACATCTTTTGAAAAACAAAAAATGCTTGCTGGGTTAATAGGATATTCTTTGAAATACAAACATTTTCACTTGATCATAGATATTGATTGAAGTTCTGTTTGTGAACAGTTAATAAATTAAACAGTCACACTGTACAACCATCAGCTAATGTTAGTTAAGTATTTACTAACATGAACTAAGATTAAACAATACTTGTATGGTATTATAATAGTTTACATTGACTAATTCATTAATAATAGAAAGTTAAAATTAGTTACTGCCACATGAGTTTCATTACCTAAAGATCATGAAATACTGTTATGATTGTATTATTCATTGTTTGTTCATATTAGTCAATTACCTATAACGTGTTACCAATTACACTAAGCTAATCCTGAAAATGACTACATTATGATGCTAATTTCTTAGGTATTGTTTAATAACTCATTCAAATCAAAATGTGCATCTGTTTTATTCAACAGAGCTAATAATTAATACATTTAAAGATCATCAGAACATCGACATAACTTCTGTAACAATTATTGCTATTTAAATTCATTTATTGCTATTTAAAGAAAAACAAACAAAAAGCATACTATGTTTTCATATTATACATAAACAAATGTCTAATATATTTTGTTAGTGCTGTTGGAAGTGGTGTTAATTAGGCCAGCAGAGGGCACTCAACCTGCAGTCTGTGTGAGTCTTAACGCCCCAGTATAGTGAAGGGGACACTATACTGTCAGTGAGCGCCGTCTTTCGGATGAGACGTTAACCCAAGGTCCTGACTCTCTGTGGCCATTAAAAATCCCATGGCACTTCTCGTAAAGAGTAGGCGTGTAACCCTGATGTTCTGGCCAAATTCTCTCCATCTGTCTTTACCCATCATGGCCTCCCAATCATCCCCATCCAACGAATTGGCTCTATCACTGTCTCTCCACTTCACCAATAGCTGGTGCGTGGAGAGCTGTGGCTGTGACCTGTGGCTGCCGTCGCATCATCCAAGTGGATGCTGCAGACTGGTGGTGGTGTCGAGAGACCCCGCCCCCCTCTCATGACTGTTAAGTGCTTTGGCTGTATGGTCATACACGATAAATGCACTATATAAATACAAATTACATTATAGATATTACCGTATTTTCCGCACTATAAGGCGCACCTAAAAGCCTTAAATTTTGTTATAAAACGGCCATGCGCCTAATAATCCGGTGCGCTTTATGTGTGCACGGAGTTCAAAAATCTGTCTAATCTGGACAGTTAGAAGACCAACTTAAATGAATTCGGAGCTTGCTGTCATTCCGGGAGGACTAACAAAAGAACTTCAACCGCTGGATATTGGTGTAGACGGCGTTTAAAGTGAAGTTGCGAGCTGCGTGGGAGCAATGGATGACAGACGGCGAACACACTTTTACTAAGACTGGTAAGCATGCCGGGCGAGTTACGCCACCATATGTGAATGGATTGTGGATGCCTGGGCTAGGGTGTCTGCTTTAACTTTTGTCCGAGCTTTCGCAAAAGCCGGAACAGCCACCCGGCAATGAGACTGACTCCGACAATGATGAGAGAGAACCCGGCGTGTTTGATGACGAAACTGCCTAGCTGTTCAATTCAGACACAGAAGATGAGGACTTTGATGGATTTTTGGGAGAAGACTGATTGAAAAAAATAATAATGTGAGTGTATTGTTAAATAGTACAATAAAGTTCAACTAAACTATGTTAACTGTTTTGCTTCCATTACCTTTTTTTGCAGACAGTGTATTTTAGCGTGCGCCTTATAATACGGTGCGCCTTATGTATGGGTCAAGTACAGAAATAGACCCCGTAATTGAGACTGCGTCTTATAATCCGGTGCGCTTTATAGTGCGGAAAATACGGTACTGCTAAATCTTATACAAACGTACTAAATAATAAATATATATGCTAAAAAAAGTGTTAAATATTTTTGCAGCTTATTTTAAATTTGTGATAATATTATATCGTGCGTCAAAAGTTCCAGCAAGCATTTTAACAACAAAAAAGAGATGTAATTATAATAGCTTCATAATGTTCTGTTTGCTCACCTCATTTGATTCACACATTTTGAAGAAGTTTTCTGATCCTACGCATAAAGTCTTCTCCTCTCCGATGGGCACAACACCTAAAATAAACAGTCTCTGTCAGTCCTCAAAAGCATTCGGAGTATATGAGGTTATAGGAATGCAGGACTACCAGTAAGACTGAATCTAATTACAGCAACTAAAATGAATCGCTGGAATTTCTTTCCACGCACAGCTGAACACAAATAAACATCTGGCAGAGAAAACTCTCTGATTATGTAACATACCGAACTGGCGCGGGTCAAGACATAAACTCGCTCCCTGCAGAACAGTGGTGTTTTGGCAAATGGTCCAGATGTTGAAATATATGAAGACAGGCAAAGAGGTGAATGCTGTCACACCAAGCCAAGCCAACATGAAGATGTACGTCAGCATGATGAACTGCAAAATCAAACAAATTGCATGAGAATATCAAATGAGAATATCATTTACAATATAGTCAAATTTAATTTAAAGCACAATTAAAGGCATAAAGAAATGAATATGTTTGCTTTTCATGATGACTTAAATGTAATGCATACAGTGCTCAGCATATATAAGTACACCCCTCACAAATCTTATAAGTTCATATTTTTAACAGGAAGCTATGCAATATTATATTTGTGCATTAGATACATTAGATTAGTCAGTACTGAAGCCAAATCTGGACCTTATCTAACTAAATAACTTACAATAAATGTCCAAAACTAGTAATATATATAAAAAAGTATATTACTTTTAAGTATATTATCATATGTTAGATTTTTTGCATTATTTAGCTTGAATTTAATAGAATTTTTCAATTTCTAAATATGTTTGGTGACTAAAATATTACTTTAATAAATATATCTGTTGAATAAATCTATAAATGCACCAAAATACATTGCCTATATTACCTGAGTAATGGATAAAAATATTCATTTTCAAAATGTGTACTCAATTATGCTGAGCAATGTAAATATTTTTAATACACGATCATGTTATGTATACTTAACAAAGCCATTAAAATAATAATGATTTAAGTATAGATTGATAGTAGAAGTAGGTAGTTAATTTTGTTTATTCCTAATAAAACATTCAAGTCCATTTTGATCTGGATAAATAAAACATGTTTTATTTATTTACTTATGCTTATTTATTTATTTATTTATTTTGTATCATCTTTATTGATAGGACAGTGAAGATTTACGGAAAGGAAAGAGTGGGGAGCAGAGATAGGGGAAGGATCGACAAAGGACTTTGAGCTGGGAATCGAACTCAGGTCACTGTGAGCACCTCGGTGCTATGTGTCGACGCACTAACCCCTAGGCTATTGGTGCCGACATTTTTGTTTAATATAAGGTACACAGAAAAAATTTCAAGCAGTATTTCATTTAATTAAAAATTTATCTCAGACTCAACTTTATTATCTCATTTAGAGAAACTAAAATTGCAGCAAGGTGCCCTTACACAGGCGAAGTTCCATGTACACATTAACAAAATATTACCACACAACATACAATACATCATTTTGTAGGTGCATCACCCTCCCCCCGGACTCATTTAAGGACCTAATGGCCACCATTATAAAGGAATTTCTAATTCTATCTGCCCTGATGGCAGCAGCTGATACACAATGGGTGATCCGGGGGTGCAGAGGTTACCCTGAGCTCTCTTTAAAACATAATTATGGTAAATTACCTTTGGACCAATTTGGTTAAAACCGATGACTTTGCCTGCCACCTTCACAAGGATTCTTAACCTGTTCTTATTTGACAAACTCAGATTACTGTACCAAGCAAAGCAGAAAAATAAAACAGATTTAATAAATTGTTAATAAATCAGTGTCATCATTGAGTCACAGTCTTTGTTGAACTTTTTTTTAAGATTAAAAATCTGTCTTTCGTTTCAGTTTCATATTATTTGTATAATTTTTCAGTTAATATA
The DNA here is from genome assembly GCF_052040795.2 of Danio rerio. Lineage (NCBI taxonomy): Eukaryota > Metazoa > Chordata > Actinopteri > Cypriniformes > Danionidae > Danio > Danio rerio. The sequence goes on from NC_141034.1 coordinate 40,639,228, forward strand.
TTTTAAGTTCAAAACATAGTTGAATATAAATGTTTTTGATCAAGAGTTCAACTCAACTAGGAAATATTTGGTTTGTCCAATGTAAAATTTGAAGGTTACTCAAACAGGCCAGTGCTTGCGTATTAAACAAAAGCTCAATTTGCTTTGTACTTTCATGGACTTAAATATATTCCTTAAGGCAAATTCTTTATTTTTCATTGGCTCAAGTGTTTAAATTTAGATGTAAAACCATTACCCTATTTTTTTTTAGTTGGATAAATAAACGTTTTATGGGAATTGTTTTGATTAAAGCTATATCTTCTTTTTTAGAACAAAAAGAGAATTTAAATGAATTGACTCTCTTCAACAAGACAAATATGCTTTGTACCAGGTTATATAAAATTAAGATGTGAACCATTACCCTAATTACCCTATTTTTTTATTGGATGAATGAAAGCTTTTTTCCAGCGTAATAAAAAAGCTTTATTTTAGTAAGAAAGTAAGCAGTTTTTTTTTTCTGTTCAATTTTGTATACATTTATGTAACCATTAATGAAACAAAATGTGTTTTATTCATTTTGGAGATACATATATGAAATTAAATGTTTGTGCAATTTAAATTCATTTATTATGTTTGAAACCTTTTTAGGGTCATTTAGTTATTTTTATATTGTTTTGTTAGAAATGTTTCATAAATTTGGACAGTTAATGAGTAATTCTGCTTTATAAATTGATATGAATTTCATTACATTTCATTAATTCAATGTTTTCAAATGTTCTCATTGATTTAATGCAATGATATACTTAATCTCAGGGCCGTTTATATCGAAGTTGATATTTAGCCGCACCATGTAGGTGTTTCATAACATCTATTTTTTACGAGGTGGGTCGTTAGCCCAACACTCAACCCCCAACCTGGGGGACCAGGACATACACACATGCACTAAGGACAATTTAGCTTACCCAATTCACCTATAGCGCATGTCTTTGGACTTGTGGAGAAAACCGAGGCACTCGGTGGAACCCCATGAGAACACGGGGAGAACATGCAAACTCCACACAGAAATACCAACTGACCCAGCCGGGGCTCAAACCCAAATCTTTCGGTAAGGCAATAGTGCTATCCACTGCACCACCCATAATGCAATGATATAATAATTCAAAATAAAATATCAATACTGTAAAAAGTGAACATTCAAATCCGTTTTGTACCACATTCAACCATTAATGAGAAGTAGTTGAGCGTATACAATAAATAAATAATCGTAAAGATTTTAATACATTATTAGGTTTAACACATTGCCCCCCCTCCTCCCATAAATGTTAATTGAAGGCAAAGAATGCTTGTCAAATCCCATTTTCTTTAACAAAACTTCACTGTGCAGAGTTTAGCCATCAGTGCTATAAATTAATTACAATAGCTGCAACCACACAATATCTTTCATGTTTCCCTTGGGACAAACGAGTGGAGAATAACTCCCAGAATTCACTCTGTAATCTTTTATAGCCCATAAAGCGATGCCATCTTTATGTGAGGCAGTTACTCTTAGTGGCTTTGCAGTTGCCCTTTTCTAAATTACAATGCATGAAGCTGCCAGTGATTTCTCACCCATGCACTGACGCAGCGTCCGCAGGTGGTGATCTTGAAGTCTCCATACAGGTCCTTAATGGCTCCACTGGTGAAGAAGCCTTCCACCATCAGAAGAATACCGTAGACGAAGAAAGCTGAAGCAATGCCGTAGATCACATACTTGATGATGTCAATGCTGTGGGAGAAAAATTAAGTCCAAAAATTACACTGTCAATAACATTTAATTATTGCACTTATTTTTTTATAGTGTGCAAATTATTTTAAACAATGACCTCAGTCATTTAGTGTGTATTTATGTTTTCATTTGGTGTTGTACTTGTTGGATTTCTTTGGATTTTTGCCCCTAAATTCCCTTTGTAGTGTGGCTTCAAGTGTACAGTACACTGAAAAAAATGTTGAGTTCCACACAATTCTATATGTTGTTCCAACACAAATTGTTTAAGTTAAATTTATTGTTTTTTTTTTTTTTACAATTTAAGTAGATTGAACATAAAACAATTAGGTTGCCCCCCAAAAACATAAGAATTGTTTTGTTTTAACTCATTTTAATTAAGTAGTTTGAACAAGCTGCACAAGTTATTTTTTGAGTCTATGTGGACTCTCATGAAGACATAAAAACTGAAAAATGCTTAGAAATGAAGTCCCAAATGCACATAAACTTGCAAAAATTGTGGAACATTTTTTTTCATAGCGGAAACTAGTGAACATTTAGTTCATTTATTTAATTAAGTACTTAATTAGTGACTAATTGTAAGTTTAAGCTGCATATGAACATGCTTATACACTCATGTACTCATTCTTTCTGTGCCAAATTCAAAGATAAAATGTATTTTCATAAACCAGTTAAATCTTTACTAATAAATAAACCTGAAAGTAGAGTTTTTGCTTTAGTGCCACAAAATTCAGCTTTCTTGATGCCATATAACTGATAATTAGCTATTAAGACAATCGTGAATAAAAGATAAGTGAGTAATTGCACTCAAAAAAAGAGCTGCTGCTTGTTCAAACTAATTTAAAAAGAGCTAAATTAATACAATTCTTGAGTTTTTAAAATTCAAATTAATTGCTAATTGCTTTATCTCCGATCTGCTAAAATTTGTAAAATCAATTATGTTAACTTAATCGATTTGTATTGGGACAACAAGAACGAGTTATGTGGAACCCTGCATTTTTTACATTGCAGTAAAGTACTAAAAACATTTAAAAAAAAAAACAAATAAGTGAGTGATCAATAATTGGCTACTAAATAACAGATAACTAAATACTAACAGATAACTTACTGTTCAGAATGTAGTAATTAACCAGATCGCTAAGTGCTTAATAAAAGATGCCTGACTTTTATGTGCAGCATTTACAGTACAATGCATGAAGATAGAGATTATTAAAAGTACTATTTGCTTGTAAAAATTACATCAATACTCTTTGTTTAGAACAAGTGTTGGGGAAAGTTACTTCTGAAAGTAATGCATTACAATGTTTAGTTACTCCCTAAAAAGTAACTAGTTATGTTACTTAGTTACTATTTATATTAAGTACTGCGTTATACTTTTGAGTTACTTTTTCTATGTGGGATAATGTTATCTTCAGAGAAAAGTAAAATCACTGTCCACTAAGACAATCCTTTTTTTTCTCTTTTTTTTTCTACGACATCCTCTTTTCCTTAAATATGTTCAAAATAATGTGAATTTTCCATTGCAGAAATGTAAGGCTCAGCCATCTTCAATTCTGTCTGATCCTGCATTCTCTCATTGAGTGCTGGATTCAACATGACTAACCTAATTTTGATTCAGCTATTTATTTTTTTATAAGTAAAATAACTGAACTAAAAAGTAACTCACATTGCATTTCTAAAAAAGTAACTCTAATATAACTATTTAACATTTTAAAAGTAATGCCTTACTTTACCCGTTACTTGGAAAAGTAGTATTATTACGTAATTCACATTACTTGTAATGCATTACCCCAACACTGTTTATAACTTATAAATGTGATCTTTTACGGCAAGGTATTTATGTATTAAAAATGCATATATCTGAAGATCTATATAAAATAGCTAGTTAAATGTGCTGCTGTCACTTACATGGTAAACACATCCAGACCATCTCCAGGTCCCCTGATCACCTCAAAGTAGTTCTGGAGGATGGTGACCGTTCCAGAGAGAGCTTCGTGTCCACATCCACAGAAGAGAGCTACTCCAGCATACAGCAGTATAGTGGCAATCAGCGATGGGTAAGGGATTCCTCCTAGACATTTCAGACAGCACTCCATACATCCTGAGAGAAGAGAAAACAACACACACGTCACCATACTCATCTAAAATATACACTTGATTAGAACAAGAAGCTTTTAATCAAGAATTTTTTGTGGGTTTTTTTGATTCTGTTGATCATAAGTTAGTACTGAGTATCAGAAAAGAATTTAGAAACAGATGACAGAATACAAAATAGTACGAAGTAACAAAAAGGAGAGCACTAAGTAGCAGATACCAAAATACTTTGCAAATAGCAGATAACTGTATACTAAGAAAGTACTTCATACATCCTGAGAGAAAAAAAAGAAAACACCAATGTCAATGACAACCCAGGCTCATTCTGAAAACGTACCGCTGTATACATTTCTGGAGAGCACCAAATAAGTCCCAGGAGGTAAGTTGTTTTTCTGTTTTTATTTTCGCGAATCCACCAGAGGCCGCTGTGTAAGCTTTTTCAGATCTCAAATTTCTCTTGAAAGAGTGCCATTTGTCCCTGCTGTTCTCACGTAAATCCAACAGAAGCCGCTGTCAACTGAGTGAATGACTGACTGACCGATCAATTGATCCATCCTCCTCCTTCCCTAAACACAACCAATAGTGTTTTCTAAAGCACCGATTGACAAAAAGGAAAGCCCTCGTCTGATTTTTACCATGTTTTCAGATTTTACTCCATTCTCACCCTGTTATTTACTGGCTAATTTAGTTTTTTGGCTTCTGTTTTCGTCTTACCCACTTTCTGGAACCATTCTTTGCCGAACTCAAACCCCATGGTCATGGTCGATCCTTCTCTGCATCTCAAGTCCGCCGACGTACATGGCAAGCTAACTGGACTGACTAATTACAGCAGGAAAGCCATTCTTCCGGAGGTAAGCGGTCAGCGGGTGAGCACGAAAACAAACAGCGTCATACCGCCCTGTAGCGTTCGTTTTAAAGATGAAATGCAGCCATACATACTTCTGGCTACATAATTCGTGATCTCCAAAAACGTATATAGGGCTTCATTTTCAGAATGAACCTACAGTATGTTAGTCAATGAACAAGTTGCTTTTTAATTAGGATCTTTTTGGGTTTGGGTTTGATTCTGTTGATCATATTGAGTTCTTTTCACTGAGTACTTAGTATCAGATATGCGATTACTAAGATGTAGTGAGTAACAGATAACGGATACATTTTAGGTAAGTGTTACAAACAATTGATATGGGCTGAATTAAAAAAAAAAAAAAATTAAGTTGAACATTACTAAATTTAATTTGTTTGTTAAAATTCAGCCAATATAAACAGTTTGCAACCACTTACCTTCAAAATATTTAGTAAATTCAATGAAACATTATTTTTTTTGGTGTACTAAAAAGTATTAAGTAAAAGATAGCTATGGAAGTACTGAGTAAAGGCCTCGATATACAGTGAAGGGGATCAAAACTTTTCACCAAATTTGTCCTAAAACTATTAAACAAGATCCATTTTTGTCTTAGGGTGATTTAGAATTTTTTTTAAAACCACTTCAAATGTCGACTACTGTACTTCAAACTAAAACAAATAACGAACTAAAATGACCTAATTTGAAACTAAAGCAAAGTTCATTTTGATTTTGTTTTGGCAATTTTAGACAAAGTTCAACCAAGAAAACTTTGTTTTGATTAGTTTGATTTGCCACCTAAACACCTTTGAGCTACCATTACTCCAAGACGATTACACAATCGGTGTTCCGGAGCTTTCTTCTTTGATTCATATGTCATATCCACTGAGCTCAGACAGGAGAATAATATTCAAAACAAAAAACACCAAGTTCGCAACATGAAGTGACACACTGAATGAAAACCACCACGTCGCGTCACATATTTATACGTTCTAAACATTGTTTTCTTTTACTGTACACACACCAGTGGTGCACTTCAGTGTCTACTGGGAGCAAATAGAAACCAATGTTAAGATGTGGCGGACCAAGATGGCTCTTCTTGTCTAGGACAAGTTGGAAAAGATATTTTTGCCAGACATTTATGAACTGTTCCTCTTACAGCCACAATCGTTGTTGTGTTTAGAGGGTACACATAAGAAGCATGACAACTGATCTAAATATAATGATCAGTGTGAGTGAAACATTGAAATCCCTGCCTTTAAAAAACAGTATGCCATCATATTACCTTTTTAAACTTCTTTTTGCCCTCAAAGAATGAAAAAGAACTTTGTTTGGAGTATCAGAGCCTTAACAAATTACTGAGCACTTAGCAGCAGATAACTAAGCACCGAGTAACAGATAATGGTTAACTAAGCAAAAGATAACCGAAATAATAGATCCTGAGAGTAGAGAGAGGTCAATGTTATCAATCTGAACGATGCAGTTGGAGAGATAACTTTGCCTTTTAATAAGGATCTTTTGTGTGTTTATATTTGATTCTATTAATCACATTTGATTCTGTGGTTGGGCTCTATTTCAGCTGTGTAGTTTTTAAGTTTTACCAGAGCAGAATTCCTACACAGAAAGCAAAGCTAGTGTAAGTGGTCTTCTGCGCTCTTCTTGGTGTGTAGCCTCTGCCTGACAAGACTAACAAGTACCCAGACGGTTGGAAGTAAATCCTCAGTCCATTCATTGTGAGCGCAGCGAGGTCCAGTTCATTCTGTCTGTGTATGTGTGTGTGTGTGTCCATGTATTTGTTACTCTCCAATGGTTTGCAAAATTGTCCCCATGGCAGACTATTTAAAATTCGGCCCTTGGCAACATATATCAGAGTGAATCATAACACTGTGATTCATGAATAACAAAATGGATGGGAGGATGCGAGAATGGACTTTGACACTTAGTCATTCTGATTGAGTTTTTCCAAATGATTGTCTTTGTGTGTTTCATCTCAAAGCTTCATTACTTTAGATTTCACAAATCAGCAAGCGTGGTGACCAGTGCGTGTTGTTCAGAACAAACAATCTTCTGATTCACTTGAAGTTGATCATGTTTTAAGTGCCTTCTTAAATAGAATTGATTTAGTATCTGTTTTTTACTTAATACTCAGTTATCTATTAAAATAATGCAGAGTATGACAATTATTACTGATTTATAAGGTAGGAATATTAGCAGGTGTTTTACTATAACAATAAATGCATTTAAAGATGACACGCTGCATAAAACATATGTTGGAATAGTTGGCGGTTCATTCCGCTATGGTAACCACTGATAAATAAGAGACTAAGCCAAAGGAAAATGAATGAATGATAATTGTGATCTATTTTAATATTGTTAGTACTCGGTTATGTATTACTTGGCACTCAGTTATCTGTAACTTAGTAATGGGTTTATTTTTATACACTTAGAACTTTCTAAATACTCAGTTATCTTTTGAAACAACTGAAAATCTGGCAACACTATAGATTAATTTTTTTTCATTAGACAAAAACAAAGCATTAACACTGTTTTACTGTATTGTAAATATGACAATTAAAAAACCTAATATGCTGCAATAATTCATGTGTTATACATAATCACTGTACTATAGTATAGTAAATGTACAGTGCTCAGCATATAGTTGAGTCGACCCCATTTTGAAAATGACATTTTTATCCATTTCTCAGTGAACATAGGCAATGTATTTTGATGCATTTAAACATTCATTCTTTCATTTTCTTTTTAGCTCTTTATTAATCTGGGGTCGTCTCAGCAGAATGAACCGCCAACTTATCCAGCACATGTTTTACGCAGGGCATGCCCTTCCAGCTGCAACCCATCACTAGGAAAGTACATTTAAACAAAACAGATTTATTAAACAGATATATAATAGTTTTGTCACCAAACATATTTAGAAATTTAAAGATAATCTAATTAAATTTAAGCAAATTATTGCAAAAAAAATTACAACCAACAGAATTTCAACTAAATAAAAAAATTGCTTCTTTTTATTTTTGCTCTTTTTAAATTTGTATTTAATTTTGTCCCTAAAACATAAATTTGGGTACACTAGTTTTTGGACCATTATCGTAAGTTATTTTGTTAGATAAACACTAGATTTGGCTGACTAATCTAATATATATGCACAAAAATAATATTGTATAGCTTCCTATTAAAAATCTTCATTTAAAAGATAGATATGTGAGGGGTGCACTTATATATGCATCATCTTTTACATTTAAATGCATTGTCTTCTCCATCACTTACAGTTCATTAATTAACTGTATTTTACTGTGTTCTGCGGAATCTTTCCAAACTGTGTTTTTTAAGCAGTGTGGGAAGTTTGGCATTTGTGCTTCCTGAGGAAGAACAAACTTTGATTGAGCTCGCATATGTTCCCACTCAGTGTTTGTTTGCCAGTCCTTATAAAACGAGTGCGGGAACTTACATGATTTACACTGTGAGAGAGTTATGACCACGGTTTGGTTGAGGCCAATGCTCCGGTTTCAAGCCTTTGAATGTGAATTATTGAATACTGTCAAACACGGCTATGGTAATGATGCTGTAATGAACCTCAGACCTGGACTTACAGCGGCGTTGGCAAGGGATCAACCTGTTGCCATCGCAACTGCTGTGCTTTTCAATGAGTGCAAATATAGACTGTTCTTTGTAGGGTTTGATCGATCTACTGGTTTGCTTTATTTTGGATTTAAAATAGTGATTTTGCATGAAATATTTTGGGAGAGGGGGTTGATTGGAATCATGCAATTTCAAGTTAACTGAAATAAATATCTAATATCTTTTCAAACTGTGCAACGTGCTTTTGCGACTTAACCTATTAGCTAACAATTAGCAAATAAGCTTGAAATAGTCAAACATGTTACTGTCAGCCCTGTTTCTTTTAAATAACTGTATCTTTTTTCTGTTGACATGCAAGTAACAGGATTGACTGACTTTATTTACAGTATTTATCATGCGTGTTACTTTGTTCTATGACTTGTAACTTATTATATATATTAGGGTTCTATGGTTCTATGACTTTGTTTGACATGTATTTATGATATAGATTTATATGATATAAATGACATATAGATTATACCTCATATGGCTCTCCAGATTTAACTGTATTGGCCCTTGTTTAAATATTTCTATTTTAAAAACTGGTATTGTTCTTAGTTGAAATGTAATCACCAGTCAAAATTAGGGAATCTGAATGACAAATATGAGATTGCTTCAAATTTCAGATTCAGGGACGTAATGCTAATGTACAGCATGTGAAAACTACTGCAAAGTTCTGATTAAAACCATAGAATATAGTATTAATAGAATAAAAATAAAGTAATAGTTCCTGTAACAGGGATGACATAAACAGCTAAACATGAAGTAGAAACATAAAATAAGATAATAAATAACCTGGTGGCTTTTAAAAATTTCAAATATTAAGAAAATTTATATTGCATTTTTTTTTAAATGTAAAAAGGCACTGATTTTATGGAACTATCCTTAAGTTCTTATTATAATGACCAATAAATGTTCGTATGCCTGCAGTTTTACTGAACTGCATAATGGTATTAGCATTTACACAATACAACTTGCCCTTCTGATCCTGTTATGAGATTCTTTGAGCTGTTGAAACCCCTGCATGCCTGCTGGTTGGCTGAGATTAATCACATTTTCTGAAGCCACCCCAAATTGCATTACATTACAATGCAGCCTTATATTCATGACTCGAAGGGTGTTAGACCATGATGGTAATAAAAACGCATGCAAAATGCACACTTAGTTAATACAGGATCTTGAATCTTATTTACAGCACACATTATCACTCACTGGCAAGATTCACAACACAACACATTTTGTTGAAGGCACTTGTTGTAAAATTAGGGTATGACTGGACTGACACGGTTTACCAGTGCAACTACTCATTGATTTTTGCATATGCATTTAGATTTTATATTATGCCAATAATAAAACAATAATAATTTTATGATTGCATAAACACAGGGGATTAGTATATTAAAATTATAAGTTTAACATTAAAATTAATTAGTTTAACATTAACATTTGAGAAGTCAATCTTTTTCTGATGAACTTCAGTTTAATGCAGGGCTTCTCAACCTTTTTCACTTAGTGGCCCACTTCTTTCTCTGATCAACTTTTGAAGGCCCACCAATTTTACTTAAATTTAATTATGTATAAAAGTAAAACTATAAAATATACTGTATATAAACTATTATAATGATTTTTTATATATACACTATTTAAAAAAAACATACACAGATTCAAAGAGAACCATGGGTCAATGTGGAGATTGCATAAGACCAGCTTCTGCTTTCAATGAGACTGACTGAATATCTGTTATTAAATATCTACTATTTAAAAATATACAGACAAATGTAAAATACAGTAAAACACCCTAAATCTGTTGAAATGTGTGGATCTTATGGCGGTTGATTTTGCAGCCGGATATTATTGGGAGATCACTGACAGGAACAGTGATCAAATCTGAAGCTTATATGCAAGTTTTTTTTACATCCTAAGGCAGAAAGCCCATTGAGCCTCGCTAGATCCTCCTGTATGGGCACATGTCCATTATTAAACACTCACAGGACATTCATTTGGACAACTTTGCAGATATATTAAACAGTTCATACAAAAATACACTAATATATAGAGAGACTTTCACCTTCACTTCACGCATAGTTTGTGAATGAACACACTTATTTCTTTTTATTCAGACTTATTTCTTTTTTTTTCAGACTTATTATTTGTTTTGCAACGAGTTTGAAGTGATCAATCAAAAAACAGGAGAAAGTCCACTTCAATCATTAAAATAAAGCATATTATTAATGAGATCCAAAAATTATAGTATAATATTGAGAGTTAATTTTATTAACATGGCCCACCTGCAGGATAGCTGAGGCCCACTAGTGTGCTGCAGCCCACCGGTTAAGAATCCCTGGTTTAATGCATTTAGCATTAGTTTTGATGTTAAACTTAACTTTTAGATTTTCTTTGTAAACTGGATTGATAAATACATTGTTTTATTTAAAATGATCATTAGTAATATTTTCCCTAGTGAATAATCATTCTATTAATATTAATCTGTGTTGTAACAAAACTTAAATAATTATTTAGATTATTAATAATGAAATTAATAATGAACATTATAAAAGTATGCATTTTTTGAAATATAAACCACTAATAACCTGTCTTCAAACTTTCAAATCATGTAGATCATGTATTGGCAGAAAATGACAATATAAAATATATCTAAATATATAAAAACAATAAGTTTTTAGACTGTAAATAAATCAAATGAATTGGTGTTTGGCAGTGGATTCCAAATGTTAAACCAAAAATAATGCAAACAAAAGACAGAAACCCCCAAATCATAAACAAAAGCACTATCCTGAAGGCTTCTCTAATAATAAAGCAATAGCCACTCCCACCCTGTCGCCCCCATATACCTCCCCCAATGTCGCTCGATCACCCACCCAACCCAACCCAACCCCAACGCCCATCTGTCAGTCTGACAGCCACAGTGCCACTCCTGCATTGCCTCGCCCCACTCACCCCACCCCCAACCTCCAATTAATCCCTGCCACTGAGGGGTCACTGTGAACCACTGGTCACCCAGACGCATTTCGGAAGGGAAACGTTCTCACAGGGTTCTCAAAGACAGTGCAACAAAAGGCTGTAGTTGCTAACGCTAATCCGCACCACAGAGGAGAGAGAAAGGGAGAGTAAAGGGATAAGAGATTGCGACAGATGAAAGAAGTAGACAGTAGGACTCAAAGAAAGAGAGAGATAAAATAGATACTGTTTTGGTTATCGTGATTCCAATAAAAGGTTTAAATGGTTATAATGGGAATGAAATTGGTCCTTTGGGTCTAATGCTGTAGGCTATTCTCCAAAATAAACTAGACATTTTTAAAATGAACTAGCTTTAATGGTTAAAATTGGATGATTTGTAATGTTTAATGGTATTCGTAGTGGAAACCATTAGATCGTCTGTGATGGTTTCCATTGTTTTTTCAGCAGGATTTTTTAACCACTATAGTAATTTTTTAACCAGCTCAATTCGCCCTTTGTTTTAATAATATCCAAACGGATTTGAATAATTTGTCGATTTAACGTGATTAGCATTTCATTAGCCCCGAATGCGTTTTTCTCCTCAGATGAAAAGAATTCAAATTCAATTGAACTCCATCGCATCAAGTGGCTGCATGAGAGGCGATGTGTCTCAATCGCTGACCCCTCCCTTGTAGGCGAGCGGCTTTTTATCACCGGCTTCTCTGCGCATGTTTAATCAACCAGCAGGGTTGCCATGGCGACGGTGGTGGAGGTGCGGGCCCTAAGAATGGGCCGGGCCTGTGCGCTCCATGACCCACTTACAGCGCCGTGTGTCAACACATTCAGCGGCAAACAGGCTGAATGGGAGACACTTTTACAAGGATTACAGGGGGGGAAAAACACAGTCCAGCGCTGAACACAGTAGGAACAGCGAAGACTACATGACTTCATCCAACCTCGCTGCTAGAAGATTTGCTTGAGCATCTTCCCTCAGCAGAAAGGAACTCTTTTAGACTGAATTGAACATTGCAATTCAGAAAAAAATCTGAGAGTTGGACAGTACTGATTGTATTCTTTCCATCTTAAAATTCAGTTTCAGAGTGAAAATTGCTTCTACTTCAGTTCTTTTGACCGTAAATCCTTTATTTTTATGTACTTTTCAAACGCACCAATTGTAGAGAAAATGTCATTCTCGTTAAATGTTCCATCGTCTGAAGAACATGCATGTTCTCAAGCTTGTCTGGCCTGTTTGAAACAATGGGGAGAACAATGGTGCACTCTGATCACTTTCTATTAAAAGGCATGACTCAGTTTTGAGAACAATTAGTGAAACTTAGTGTCCCTGAGAGGTTTGACCAGAGTGTAAGAACAATAAGAGTGTCCATATTCGAGGGACTCACACAAGGTTGTGTATTTGACAAAATAGGAAGGAAATGGGATTGCCAGATTGCTTGCATCCCGCAGAGGTATATAATTCAATTACACTTGTTTCCATTTCAACATCCTAGTCTAAGACAATGCGGTGCTTTTTAGAGAACAAGACACCTACAGTATGTTTACACCACACAACTTTAAAAATAAAGATTTAAATAAATAAAAAAAGAAAGAAAAAACATCTCGAGTTCATCGCACAACCTTTTAAGTGAACAGTTCTTTACCATTAGTTTCTTTATATGAAGAATATTTTATTAATGCAATGATGAATGAATAATATTCCACTATAAATAACATTTTGTGGAATGAAAAGTGAAGATTAGTGCCAACAAAGAACTTTTATTTTGAAAACTCATCCAAAAAATACAACCCCTGCTATTAATCCTTGCGTAATGCAACTTGCATTGGGATATTAATAATAAAACAGGAGTTTGTTACATGCTGAAATGCTAAATATAGCACAAAAGGCATAACAACTTACAGTGAGGTACAGGTATTCAGGTCACTCTCAAAATTCAGCAAGAAAATATTAACATGGATTTTTAGAATTGCTCCTTTATGTCAGAACATGCGCAGAAAAAATGGGCGCTGAATTGGCAGGTAAAAGATCTATGAGGTAATGGGCAAATAATCTGTCTGCCAAATCATCCGTTATGCCATCACACTCTATCATTTCATGAGATCCTATAAGAGTCTGATTCAGAACGCTCACTTTATGAACATCTCTTATCAGAGTCTTATCAGTGGATGATGTTGCACAGTCAATAGGCACTGATAAGAGCCCATCCAACAGACTTTACTCTGTCAACAGCAGAGATGACAGATATTTGCAGAAAAAAGCCATAAATAAAAGATGAGGAGTGGGACGGTATCTGTGTGTGTTAACGGCCTAATGTCCTCTAATCCAATAATCATGAGAGGTAATGAAATGTCCATTCTCCCATGAGGCCGCTTAGTTCTCCACTTCATCTATTGTGCAGCAGCTGGGTCAGCGCACTGGTCAATGCACGTCTGTAAATAAACTACATCTGATTATCGGACTCAGGAAATTTGGTTAGTGTATAATTAGTAAGTATTATGCATTAGGTCACTGAATTTGGGAATTGTGCATGATAACAATGTCTTTTTTCCATAAGTGTACAGTACTCTTGAGGCTCTAACAGTAAAGCGAAATTCTAGAAACAGTAAAAGTCAAGGGTTCATTTTTCTAGGGAATTTAGGACTTATAAAAAAAGACTAAGTTTATTTTAAATGCAAAATTGCTTTCGATAAAAGACTGCCAAACTGATAAATAATGATCACCTCAAATGTTATTATTTTTACAATTCTTATTTTGCCATTACAAAATAAAATAAAAAAGTATAATAGCTTGGTAGTAATACTTTATTAATATAGTTTATTTAATAATAAAATTTAATACATTCATAAAATAATATTATTAAATAAAATAAATAAAATATTACTACTAAAAATAACTGAATAAAATATCATATTTTAGTAGTAATACTTTATTTCAATTAATAATATTATTTAATGAATGTATTAAATTATATTATTAAATAAAATGATTTAATGAAGTATAATAGTTTAGTAGTAATATTTTGTTTTTAATAATACTATTTAATACATTTATTAAATAAATGTGTTTATTATTAGTATTATTACTACTACTATTACTATTATTATTATTATTAATATTTATAGAAAGAACATTTTTGGATTTAATAACCAATAATAAACAATAATAACCAAAATAATTACCAAAAATAAACAATATTCAGGAGCAATTCTCACCTATTCACTATTCTTTGCTATTCTCACCTAAACCAAAACATTAAAAAAAATACTATAAACAAGGGCGATAAAAAAAAAAAAAACTTCTAAATGAAATGTATACAGGATCACTGTCTAAAAAACATCTATATGTTTTTGTTAAATAAAAAAACAGCTTTTAAAAACATGGGGAAAGAATTTATACACACACACACACACACACACACACACACACACACACACACACACACACACACACACACACACACACACACACACACACACAAACATATATATATAAATAATTTTTATATATATATATATATATATATATATATATATATATATATATATATATATATATATATATATATATATATAAAATAGTTATGCATCAGGTACACTTTATGGAACATTAAATTGCGAAACAGCTTAAAAATCTAGAACAAAATTGCTATGTGTCGATATGCATTGGTGATTCTCAGATTAAATGAATAAATCCCACCAATCATGTCATCCATTGCTTCAAGAAATCAAATAAACATTAAAAAGAATGATAAACAGCAACACCCCCCCTACCCCCCACCCCCAGCAGGTTGAGCATAAACCAGTGATCCTCTCATACATTTCATGTGCTAAATATCACACAAACCCACTGACAGTCTAAGCACAGCAGACCTGACATGGCTGCTATTATCACACTGCTTCAGAAGGGAGGAGGAGGGAAAAAAAATCACTGAAATACAGAGTCGTCATAGATGGAGCTAAAGGAGGATGAAAGAGTTCCGAAGGCTGATATTTTGAATATTCCTTCAATTCAATCTACACAGTCAAATGCAAATATTTTCTATATACACAACAAAAGAAAGAAAAATATAAACAACGATTGAGAAACCTCAGCCCCAGCAAATGGTGGTGTTATAAAAGGCTTTGTGTCAAACGAACAAACACCAGGAAAATTGAGTTGGGTGAACGATGGGTGCATCTTTAAATGCCCAATGCATGCAAAAGACGGATCTCCTATCAAGCTCAGACAGACTGACAGAAATGCGCGGCAAACAAAGACAGACCCATCAGATTGTTCACACACACACACGCACACACACACACACTCATGCAGGATCCATCCCCTGCACACACCCCTCAACAAAATCATTGTGCGATCTAAAATTCATCCGTTTTTCATTGTTTGTTTGGGTTTTTTTTGGGATCACATTTGCTTATCTGCTATTTTTGACTGCCAGAGACAAAAAATAAAGGCAGTGCATCACTGGATTTACACTAAATTGTATAAAAATGGGGGAAAATAATCCAGCGTTCCAACCCATATTCAGGTTCTTTTCCTAGCCTCGTTTTATAATCCACAAGATCAGACGCAATGAAAAGCAGCGAGGGATTAAGCACAAAGGTAAACAACACAGAAAGATGGATGGGAGGAAACAATGAAGGATGAAACAAAAAAAGATTTCTTTACCCTTCTGGGTCTGTCCCTCATCCATGTCCTCCTCCATGTTGCCTTGTCCTGTGATTTCGGGGGTCTCGACGGCGGTGACCAGTGTTGTGCCTGTGGGTTTAAAGTCCGCTCCTTGAACGCCTTTCTCTTGCCTGCTTTCCACAATAGAAGCTGAGGCTGGTCTCTCTCTCTCTTTCTCTCTCGCTCTCTCTTTCTCTCACTCCCTCCTCCCTCTCTCGCTCCTGCTACTACCCTGTTCCTCACAGAGAAGAGCTGCTGTCAACACACATTTTTTTCAGTTCACTTGCCTTGTGTGAGGAGGTTCAGTGTGGCATCTCAGTGCAGGCTTGTGCAAACCATTGAGTGTTAAGACATTTACAGATATTGTGTTTATAGAATGTAACAAAGCTCAAATGTGGGATGCAAAAAAAAACAACAACCACCCAAAACATGGGTCGGCACACTGGGTGGAAAGACAGAGGTGGGTTTTTGGGGGAGTCGAGCAGAAATATGGTATAAGCCTCCACTTTACACCCCTGCTCTGAAAGAATGGGGACGGCTGGTTGCATCTCTGCTGCATTAAGGATGAAAACAAGACATATTCGATTATTCTGATAATTACTGTGTATGCATGTTGTAAATCTGAAGAGGTGGAATGTAATGATGGCATCTAGAGTGGGTTTTTTTCAGCTTGACTGCTTCAGTGCACAACATGGATGAAATATAAATGCATGTGATGAATATAACATCATATGGTGGGTTCACGTGATTCTCTGTGTGTGTGTGTGTCTGTGTGTGTGATGAAACATATTCACTGTGTCATTTCAGGGAGTGACAACAACATAAAAGGCATACAAAGGAGTCATTTTTGTTTTGTCAAGCCTTGCTCTCTTAATCAGACACACGTTATTTGTTAAAACCTGCAATTTATTATAGAAGTGCCATTCAAGCTTTAAAATCTTAATTATTCTGTTCAGTTTTGGTAAATTAACAGAAAAAAAATCTTGGTTCTGGGAGAAATTATCATTATTAGCTGTTAATACCTTTATAATAAAAGCTACAATAGCTTTTACAAACTTTTGTGGAATAATTTCCCCCCCAGTTTCAGTAAGATCCACATCATTTATTGCACAGACACTCTAATTATCTATAATTTTAAAATAATTATTTTTGATTGCTCCTGGGTGGATTGTACGATATAACCCAGTGAGAAATCCATTTTTCACTTCAGAATATACAAATCGTGATATACAAAGTATACAAAAAATGTAATTCTTCTTTTATGCAACCAGAAATGTATAGAATAATTAATGATCCATAATCTAAGACTTCCAACTTGTCAATAATGTTCTTCTTTCATTCATTAATTTTTCTTCGGCTTAGTCCCTCATTTATCAGGGGTCACGGGAGCAGAATGAATCGCCAACTATTCCTGCATGTTTTACGCAGCAGATGTCCTTTAAGCCGCATCGTAGTACTGGGAAACACCTATACACTCTCACATTCACTTAAACACTCATACACTACGGCCAATTTAGTTAATCCAATTCACCTATACCAAATGTCTTTGGGCTATGGGGGAAACCACAGCACCTGAAGAAAACCCACACAAACATACAGATATGCCAACTGGCCCAACTGGGATTTGAACAAGCTGCCTTTTTGCTGTGAGGCGACACTGCTAAGCACTGATCCACCGTGCCACCCAAAAGTTCTTCATGTCAACTCAAAAAAATTTTTGAATGTTTTTTTTATTTATTCATTCATTCATTTTCTTTTCGGCTTGGTACCTTATTTAATCTGGGGTCGCCACAGTGGAAAGAACCACCACTTATCCAGCATATGTTTTACACATTAACACGGGCAAAACATGCAAACTCCACACATAAATGTCAACTGACCCAGCCGGGGCTTGAACCAGCAACCTTCTTACTGTGAGGGGATTGTGCTACCCACTGCGCCCCCGTGACGCACTTGAATTTATTTTTTACCAAAAAAAATGTGCTAAATTACAATAAGTATATAAACTAAATGTAAGTAACACTGATATTCAATATGTAATTGATCATTTGTGGATTGTTAATCTCTAGAAAACGTAAACAGTTTTTTTTAACTAATTCAGCAATGCCAGGTAAACACAGTTATTCTGTAACCCAGAAATAAATTTATTTCTGTTACTTTAAGAATTAAAATGCATATTTGTCAATCACTAATCCTACATTGTTAGTCAAAGGGAAAAACATGGAACAGGACTGACAAATGCAAAAGGTATTTAAAAGCTGCTGAATCAGTGCACAAAGAAAACAGAAAAAGGTATGTCTCAAACCAAACTGCAATTCAAACCAATCTTCAAATATGTCAGAGTCTAGCTTAACGGGATAGTTCTCCCAAAAATCTAAATTTCCTAATCATTTACTCACACTCAAGTGGTTCTAAACTTATGATTTATGGTTCTAAATATCATATTTATTTATTCTGTAGAACACACACACACAAAAAAAAAAATGTTCAAAAGGATATTGGAAAAGTCAGGCATTGACATACATAAAGGAAAAAAATACTATGGAAGTCGATGGTTATTTTTTTCACTCTGTAAAAAGTTATATGATCAATTAGTCATGACAGCATATGTTTTTAATTTAATGTAACTTATTAAACTAAGTTAATCAGGTTCTTTAAGTTATGTAAGCAGTTTTAGGCCAGTTTAACATAATATAGGTTCAACGGATTCAAAGTTAATTTGATTTAGCTTAAATAATTAAGGCAACCAGGATTTTTTTACAGTGCAGCATTCAGTATATCTTCATTTTTGTTCAAAAGGTGAAAGAAGTCAAAACAATTGGATCAAGGGTAGAAATAAGAATACAGAATTTTCATTTTTGGGTGAACTATCCCTTTAGGATAAATGGGCCTCAAAAGATGTCAGCCAGAGAATCACTTGTGCTTTCTTGTGAGACATTATCATGGTTTGTCACAGTGCTAGTGCTGCCAAAATAACACAGGCAATGCTTATATTGTAAGACAACCAAGTCAATGATAGATTTATGCTAGTCTGTGCAAAGATGAATATCTATCAGCCAGTAAACCACTCAGCACAGAGGCGTTGTTACTAGAATACATTAACAAATAAACTTCACACACATGCCAAATGCTCAGTTTTGAATGTACGCAAGTTACTGTTGATAGATTCACAAAGCAGCCAGAAGCATTCCCATGCTTAAAAGATAAAATTAAAACTGCAGATTTGCTTTAGCACGCAAAAAAAATCATATCCAGATTTTGGAAACAGTCCATTATCGAAGGTGATAATAGAACAGCTTTTGCATTGAAAGTGACACAGCTATTGGATTAAACTTTACTGATTGACATTTTAACAATCCATATTACTCTCAATTAGCTTTTGTAAAGATTAAATACAATAATTAAAGACCGATTAGCCAAAGTATGATTATTTAACACTGGGAAAAATCAAACTGTATTGACAACTGTGACTGTATTGCTGCCTGTTTTAGCTGAAATATGAATGACACCATCCTCCGACACAAATCTTTACCTTTTGAAGCTAAGTTTGTTTCTTCGCTGGGTAAGGTGGGAGACTAGGTCAACACATGTCACTCACATAGTTTTGAATGGGAAAAATGTGATGGTCTAGTGTAGGAAGCCCTGCTGCCCTCTAGTAAATAGCCCATAATCGATTGCTATGGACTGACCATTCTCAGAGAGGAGGGAGTCGAGACTTGAGTAGTTGTTATGGCAGTTTCTGCCATTTAAAAAGTTATTAAAGCAACACTCCACTTTTTTAAAAAAAGAATTGACATTGTGTACTAAGGTGGGTTGGGATTCGTTTGGGATTATTTTGATACCGGGTGCTGAATTGATACTTTTAAAATGGTACTTAAATACACTGGAAAAACATTACTCGAATGATTGTTGGTAATATTTACAGAAGATGATCATGTCGCAGTTTAGCTAAATTAATTCACTTTAGCTAATTAACTCCTGAAGTGACTTGCGATGTGCCTTCACCATTTGCAATGCATCAAAACATTGTTTTCCAGCTGCAGCCGCGCTTTATTCCCGAAATCTATAGTTTGTCTAAAGTGATGTATGCAAACTATTTAGTATACATTAAGCAGGGATACAATCAGCCAGCGCAGTCGTCCATCCATAGTCAAAAGCGACATTTTGTGTCTGTAGGTTTATTTACATGCGGGAGTTCCATTGGCACTTTCCTGAACGTTAATTCTGACCAATTGAAAAAAGCAATTCAGGAAATACATTCAAGAACATCTAAAAGCAGATTTTATCACATATCTGCATTTTGGTTCTTTTGAACTGGTTTGGACCAAAGCAACCAGTCTGGTGTGAAAAGGACCAAAAGACGACAGAAAATGCAACAATGTATTATTTGTTGCCCTTGGTCTGGACCAAATGAACCGAACCACAGATGTGAAAGCACCCTAAGTCTACATCCTAAATTGCATACTTCCATACTACATAGTAACAGTTTGCAGGCAGAGTAGTAGGTCTGAATTCGTAGTATTCAAAAAACAGTATGTCAAAAGTAGATGACCTACTACTTCTGGTAAGATTCTGAAGTGCACATCCAAAGTACGCTATGCTATCCCATAATGCCACGCGAGAGAATTCATGAATGGGAGAAGCCACACAACTAACACAGGTAGGTCACATGATAATGACAAATGGTAGATGTAGTACGTTCGAATTCCATTCATACTTTTCAAATTCATACTATATGAGGGGTGCCCAAACTCAGTCATGGATGGCTAGTGTCCTGCATAGTTTAGCTCCAACTTCCTTCAACACACCTGCCTGGAAGTTTATAGTATACCTAGAAAGAGCTTGATTAACTGGTTCAGGTGTGTCTAATTTGGGTTCAAACTATGCAAAATATGCAGGACAATGTGCCACCAGGACCAGGTTTGAGCACCCCTGTACTATATAGAACGTGCTTTTCCAACAGTTGTGTAGTAAATTCTAATTCAGATGTAGTACTGTACATACTCGAGTAAGAGATTTCAGATGCAGCCTAAGACTTACAGAAAATAAAAAGTTGCTATTGCTTGTTGCTTGGGCACTATAGATAGGAATTATATTCTCATTCTGGCTTAATAATCAAAGAACTTTCCTGCCGTGCCATGGCTGCAGCAGGCAAAATTAGATAATAGCATGACTGGCATACACTCCCTTTGTAAGCCAGTTGTCCATTATTAAACGTTACCTACGTAGCTATTTTCAGGTGCTGCATAATATCATTGTGCCTGCTACAGACATAGTTCCCTTGACTTATTACACCAAAATGAGAGTAAAGTTCCTAGCAATATCGTCCTAAAAATAGCAGCTTTTTGTCATCTAAAAACTGTAAATGGAAGTAAATTTTTATTGTTTACATTCATAAATACAACAGAACAATGTGTTTTGGTAAAATAAAAAAACAAAAGCAGTTTTTTTTTGTCATGATTCTAATGCTAGAATTCATTGGTGATTCGAAATATAAAATTCAATTCTAAGTTGGGCAAACAATTTGGAGAAATTGATGTTTCCCCACTCAATTGCATGTCTGAGTAGCCTTTCAAAGGTGGCCCACGAGTTGCCTTAAGGGAACTTTGATAAAAAGGACACGATCATGAAGATTATGTCACATCCCTAGTTGGGAAATTGAACTCTAGCCCTCCCTCTCTGCCAAATCCACAGGTGCCATTGAAACTGTGAGCTAATATCTGGATCTGACTAACATGATTTCAGTGATCAGGCCAGGAGTTTTGGCTCACCTGCATGCCTTTAGACTGAAGCTTCATGCCAAAGTAGACGTCTAAATTGACTAAAATGAGCAGACACATCCCTGGTGAATGAGAGCTCAAGATAAAGTAGCAAGACACTTGGATCATTGCAGGTAAATAACACCAAACAGAAATTTGAAGTGAGAATTAGACAGACTGGTATAATTTTATCAACACGTTAAATGTAGTTCCTCTGTTAGTAAGAAGTACCAGTTTGCTAAAAATCAAATCCCCCTTTTCTATAGTTATTTCCCAGAGCGAAGTGCTACAGGTTGCACATTACTATCACAAATAATTCTCCCTTTTTAGTTGTTGTTTATTAGCTTGCATGTTGTTTATTTATGCTTAGAGTATACAGAATAGAGTAATTCCTCATGCTATATATCATTATACATCTGTCATATACCATACTTAAACTCCACTACTGCGTCTACTACCTTACTATTAATAAGAAGTAAATTAGGAGTTTAAGTAAAGTTAGGAGTGAATTTGTGGTTGCACTGTATGTTAAGTATGTGAACTTACATTGTACCTACCCAAGAAATTAATAGTTTATTTAAATTAACTAGGCATCATGGTGGCACACAGCAATAAGGTCACTGGTTTGAGCCTCGGCTGGGTCAGTTGGTATTTCTGTGTGGAATTTCCATGTTCTTCTTGTGTTTGCGTGGGTTTGCTCTGGGTGCTCCGATTTCCCCAACAGTCCAAAGACATGTTGTGTATGTGAATTGGATCAACTAAATTGGGCGTAGTGTGCGTGTGTGTGGGTGTTTCTCAGTACTGGCTTGGGGCTGAAAGGGCAGCTGCTGCGTAAAACACATGCTATAATTGTTGGTAGTTCATTCCTCTGTGGCAACCCCTGATAAATAAGGAACTAAGTCGATGGAAAATGAATGAATGAATATATTGGGTATAGGTTTACTCATTATCAGCCAATGGGTTATTACCCGTTTTATGGACTACTATAAGTACATGGGATTACGCCAATGATTCTCCATTGTCCCTCTTTGCATATACACTATATAGTACTACATATAAGGTCATGAAAGATGACACTGAGATTTTTGTTTTAGATTCATTGAAATTGACTGATTCATATGAAATATAGAGGCATATGATGAATATAACATCATTTAGTGGGTTCAAGTGAAACTTTATGCATGTGTGTGTGTGGAAACACATTCACAGTTTCATTTCAGGGGGTGACAGAAACATACAATTATTGTTTGTTTTGTTGACTTTTGCTTAATTAGGCACATATTTTTGTTAGGAACCTGTAATTTAGTTTGAAATTGCCGTTCAAACTTTAAAATCATAATTAATTTCCTTTTTCTTTTGCACACTGGCCTTCAGAAATTAAAATATGTACCTATTAAAATAAGAACAGTTGTATTATTGTTATTATTTAATTGTAGAAATATTTTAGATTTATTAACCAGCATAAAGACATCCAATTATGTCCATGGACGATATTGTTTGTCAACTCAACACTGGTTTGTTACAACGCAAAAAAATGTGTGTATGACTAAAATGGATGTCGAAATAATGTGTTTTAAACAGAACTTTTAAAATAGATTTTACTACAGCAATGCCAGGCAAAAATTTTGAAAATTACCTTTAATCTAGAATAACTGTCTGTTTCAATAGTTAGTGTGAGTTTCTCAATCTGATCACAAGTGTACAATGGTTAATACTGAAGAAAAACCCATGCTTTTCTCTGACCCATTTCTTGAAATGTTTGCTTATGATTTGCAGACATTTTGAAAGATACATCAATATTTCCAAGCTAAAATGCTGATTTACTTTCTACAGACAGGGTTAAATTCTAAAATGATTGTGAAAGCTGACCTGCTCTTTTATTTAGAATCTAAGAATAGCATTAATGTCATTAAGGCACAGTTGTTCCTGAAAGCGTCTTGGGGGCCACTTGCATGGAACACATTCAGTTTGAACAACCCCTAACTCTACCCCTCAAATAAATGTGCTCTGACAATAACAATTTGCCTTGTGTGTTGATACTGCAGGCCCATGTTTAACATTCCTGCCCTGAGTACTCATATATATAGGGCTCTATTTCAGGAACAGCATCCTTGCACAGGCACAACACACCAAATGCAGACTTACAATTGACATCAATTATAGTAATATTCAATGTGTTGTGTTCTATTATCACAGACATTGTTTCTCAAATGTTTCACACATACAGTTTCTTATTTTGACTCATCTGTTTGATGCTTCACTCTAAAAAATTACAAGGGTTGACCATATAAGACAGACATCCAAAATTGGGACAAGATCGGGAAAGCCTGGTTCATGTCAATGGTCAATAACTGCCCCAATTTTGTAGTAAAAATACATAAAATAAATACTCAGTCAGAGTCAATGGCTCAAACATGTGAATAAATTATAGCTCATTTTTTAGAAGTCACTTTAACTATATTTCAAGAGTTCACACTTACACTAACTGCAGGTTTGGCATGCTGTCCCAGGACAGAACCTTGAACTCTGAGATACTACCGCCTGGTCATATAGCATAGAAGGGGATCCGAGATCAGGTCTTGAGAGCTCTCACTGGCAAAGGAGGAATGAGGCATTCTTCAAAAATGAAGATAAGGGAAGACAAAATGGGATATTTATTGTAGGCTTGGATTCATCTAATTGGTTTAACGATGATTGTTGATGCAGGACTAGCTGCGATCAATCATAGTACGTGATCCTCTTGAAATCAGTTTATAAAACTTCATTTAATGTGTCATTATTACAGAATGCTGGGTTGTTTCAGATCAAATTTAAACAAACACTCCATTTTTAATACCTATAAAATTATCATCATCATCATTACTGATGTTTTTATTTTCTATACTTTGATTACTAATAAATTATTATTTTTTTTAGTTTATTTATTTAATTATTTTATTTTATTTTAAGTGTTGGGTCAGGGGTATTTATATTGCATATTTCAGACATCTTCACTTGAAAATCCATCGACAAATTAGGTGAAAAAAATTTGCATTCAAAATGTACCTATTTTAACAGGTCTTCAGTTGAAAAATGGAAAATCTAATATGTAAATATTTCTCTTTCACTCAAAGAATACATTTTCTTTCCAGAGGAATCTGTTTTCTGTGTGTGTGCATTGGTTTTGGTGGTTTACAAGAACTGAAATACATATAATGTATGTGTCATAATTCAAAATGAGTAGAAATCACCCTTAAAGGTCTTCTGAAATTCTAAATTTGCCACAGGTGTCCTTGGTTGGGATTTAGGAAAAGGGTGGTGTAGGGCCGTATATGAGCAGTTTTATGGTATAAAATACATTAAGCCTACAAGTGCTCATAAACCTCATAATACCAACCTGTGTATCTAAGTGTGTGCATTCGTTTAGTATTGTTATTAAAATTCTTATCAGACACAGAAAAAAAGAGAAACATTAATATAATAAACTCTATATTCATACAGTATATTCACATATCTAAATGTCTCCATACAAATGTTTATATTCTAATAAATCTTTTCAGGCATTTACTAAAGGAAAATAATTTTGCATGTGATTGCCACATGTCATGGAGTCTGTGCAAAAACAAACAGCCACACCCTGATCCCTCATGATGATGATGCTTTTCTGGGAAGGTGGTGGGAGAGAGAAAAAGAGAGAGAAAGAGAGAGACAGACCACCGCCAAGTGTGCGTATGTGTGTGTTCATATGTTCATACGTGTTAATGTGTGATGCATAGGCAATGAGCATGGGTTTTTGGAGGGGAAATCCAAAGTTAATGAGCGATACTTTAACACCCAATCCCCCTTCTGGCTAATCATGTTCCTGTCTGGATTAAATGCATGAATCCAAACAGCCCTCCAATACATGCATCCTCCCTGTTTTTGCGCTGCAGGCCCAGATGAAAAAACACACAACAGATGGCATAGCGGCCTCTACAAGGGCATCTAGCCGTCTACATGCAGTTAGTTGGCACTGGAAAGCATTGCACAAAATGTGTTTCGGTGCATTGTGAATCTGAGGCGCTGCCATCTCCTGCTCGATTGTAGCTCCGGCTGACTTGTTGCCATGGAAACTCGCTTTAGATGTTGCCTGTCGAGGCGGCAGCGCAAGCACACATACATGTACTGTATGCACAGAGCACACAATGAGCAGAGAGCAGCGAACGCCATGTTTTATATGCAAGTTCAGGCAAAATCAGCCTCCACAGGGATATAGTGTGCTTCACGGCAGGGTCTTGTATCACTCTAAAGGAGTTTAATGTATGATAATGCCTGAATTACTCTACATTACAGTCCAATGTGGGAGAAAACAACTGTGGTGCATAGCAATGTCAAATTTTGAGCTGTTAATATATCAGATTTTTTCTGTTAAATATAGCTGAACTGTACAGCACCTGTGCATCACTGGTATATTTGAACACAACAAATAAACGTCAACTATAGTTTAAAGGGAATATCAGAGAGGCTGAAACTAATTCTATCACTCTATAATCTGTAAATAATCCAAGTCTGATTGTCGATGAAAGATAAATATGTGCTGATACTGTATAAACAGAGTTAAAGGCAAATATATTTTTATTCAGCTTTAGTTAAGCCTTTAAATCACAATTTAAGCAAGTATCTGGCAAAATAACTAGTAAATAAAACTTATGAATCACAATTTAAGCTAGTATCTTGCAAAATAACTAGTAAATAAACTTATGAATCACAATTTAAGCTAGTATCTTGCAAAATAACTAGTAAATAAAACTTATGAATCACAATTTAAGCTAGTATCTTGCAAAATAACTAGTAAATAAAACTTATGAATCACAATTTAAGCTAGTATCTTGCAAAATAACTAGTAAATAAAACTTATGAATCACAATTTAAGCTAGTATCTTGCAAAATAACTAATAAATAAAACTTATGAATCACAATTTAAGCTAGTATCTTGCAAAATAACTAGTAAATAAAACTTATGAATCACAATTTAAGCTAGTATCTTGCAAAATAACTAGTAAATAAAACTTATGAATCACAATTTAAGCTAGTATATTGCAATATAACTAGTAAAATATAGTGTAAAAATGCTGGGTTCCATTTGATCGATTTGTATTGTAATAATATGAAGGAAATAAGTTAACTTATCAGTTTTTTACTAATTTAAGTAGATTGAACATAAAACAATTAAGTTATTTGCCCCCCAAATAACTCAAGAATTATGTTGTTTCAGCTCATTTTTAATAAGAAGTTTGAACAAACAGAAAACTACATTTTTGAGTGTATTATGTGCTGACATCATGGTAAAGACAAAAAATCTTTTAGAAATTAGTTATTAAATATTTGATAAATCATTAATATTTTGCTTAAAGGCTGATTTTTGTGCCTTCGACTATACTGTACACTCACTGGCCACTTTATTAGGTACACGTCCAACTGCTAGTTAACACAAATGTATAATCAGCCAATTACATGGCAGCAACTCAATGCATTTAGACATGGTCAAGACAATCTGTGGCAGTTCAAACAGCATCAGAATGGGGAAGAAAGGTGATTTAGATGACTTCAAATGTGGCATGGTTGTTGCTGCCAGACGGGCTGGTCTGAGTATTTTAGAAACTGCTGATCTACTGGGATTTTCATGCACAACCATCTCTAGGGTTTACAGAGAATGCTCTGAAAAAGAGAAAATATCCAGTGAGCGGCAGATCTGTGGGCGCAAATGCCCTGTTGATGCTAGAAGGTAACAAGAGAATGGGCAGACTGGTTCAAACTGATAAGAAGGTGACAGTAACTCAAATAACCACTTGTTACAACTGAGGTATGCAGAAGAGCATTTCTGAACACACAACACATCTACAGCAGAGGAGACCACACCGTGTGCCACTCCTGTCAGCTAACAACAGGAAACTGAGGCTACAATTCTGTGTCAAAGCCACAGCCTACCTGGGTATTGTTCCATCTTCTGATGGCTACTTCCAGCAGGATGATGCACCATGTTATAAAGCGCGAATCATCTCAGACTGGTTTCTTGAACATGAAACTCAGTTCACTGTACTCAAATGGCCTCCACAATCACCAGACCTCAATCTAATAGAGCACCTTTGGGATGTGGTGGAACTAGAGATTTGCATTATGGATGTGCAGCTGACAAATTTGCAGCAACTGCGTGATCTTATCATGTCAATATGGACCAAAATCTCTGAGAAATATTTCCAGGACCTTGTTAAATCTATGCCACGAAGGATTAAGGCAGTTCTGAAGGCAAAAGAGCATTACAAGTAAGCTGTACGTAATAAAGTGGCCGGTGAGTGTATATTCATATATTTATATACTATTGGTGGATTTTATTTCTGCATGAATTCCACTATTAAACATAATTGTTTTAAAAGTAAAGTTCAAATAATGGACTCAGATGGGTAAAAAAAATACATTTGATCAATTAACTACCCCGGAGGTCTGTGTTTAAAATGAAACAAATTTCTCAATGGAGAAAATGAATGGGGTTTTTCTTCTGGAACCTGACTGCTGCGCTCCATTTACCGTCATGTTGTTACAAACCAGTATGGCCTCATTTATTCTGAAGTACACAAAGTAATATATTTTCCAAATATCTTTTGTTTCACATAAAAAAAGAAGTCATGCAGGTTTGAGGTGAATTATCCCTCAGAAAAATCCCTTAGAAAAGTAAATGACACTTTAGATTAATGCAGTTTTCTACTTTTATTTCCTTTTATTACTAACCATAAAAAAATATGTCAAATCAGTAACAGGTAACATCGATTTTAATAACATCTTGATTGATTGGATGACTGCATTGAGGGTCATACTATTCACACCTCATGGCATTTTGTTCCACACAAAGCCTATTATTTGGTTTTGCAAATATTCAATTTAGTAAAAAAAAAAAAAAAAACATGTAATAGGGAGGAGGGTAAGGAAAAAAGAGGGAGCGTGAGACAGACGAGGTGGTCTGAAAAAGTTATTTTCTGGGCACGGTCATGAAAAGCAGTATGCTTGCTTTAGATATCCATGGCAACCTTATGCTATGAATTGAGTCTGAAAGATGCATGGAAACACAACAGCTACTCTCTTTATGTCTGACAGTGGCAGCGACTGTGTGAGAGTGAATGAGACTGTGTGATACTATGTGCTTCTGTGTGTACTAGAGAAAACGGAGTAAAAAAGGCAGAGGGGGTAAACAGGGACTTGGGCAGCTTGCCGAAAACCTGCCTGTCTCACAGTGAGTTCGCTAAATGAATGTCTAATTTGCAGCAGGCCTTGGGAAGAGCGAAGCATGCTGCGCCTTTCAAAGAAAACACAGCCATCTCAATGCAGAGAGATACCACAGATTCAACAACAGCTGCTGGGGTTAACCAATAAATGCTGAATTTATGATTGGAGAAGTTTTTATTGCTTTTCCAAAAGACAATCAAACATCATGCTTGTTTAATTGCTATTTTATGATGCCAGCTCCAGTTCGGTACAAAAAGATGGCATTTAAAAACAATGTGATTTATTTTTATTCCATTAAGTATAATAGGTGTATCTGCTTAGATTTAAAAAGGTACTCTGTTTTGACTTTCTATCTACACCGAGTTTTGTTTTTATCATGGGAAAGGGGCTTTTGAAGATGCTATCCAAACATGTGTTGACTGGAAAAAAGATCATGTTTTTTCATTCATTTTTTTCATTTTCCTTTGCCTAGTCTCTCTTTCACAGGTTGCCACAGTGGAATGAGCTGCCAACTATTCCAGCTTATGTTTTACACAGCAGATGCCCAGCCGCAACCCAGTATTGGGAACTAATTCACACTTACTAGTCATACACTACGGACAATTTAGTTTAATCAATTTACTTATAGTGCATGTCTTTGGACTGTGAGGGAAACCGGAGCACCCGTAGGAAACCCAT
Source organism: Danio rerio (assembly GCF_052040795.2). Lineage (NCBI taxonomy): Eukaryota > Metazoa > Chordata > Actinopteri > Cypriniformes > Danionidae > Danio > Danio rerio. Next base: position 40,668,852 of record NC_141034.1, read on the forward strand.
GCGAACATGGGGAGAACATGCAAACTCCAATGTTTTTTCCTAAACATGAAAAAAAAATTATCTGTTTAGTCTGTTTAGTCACTTGATTCCTAATGTACAGTACCACAAAATATCACTGTTTATAATAGTACGCTCTTTCCATGCTTTGGATTTGTTGCTTATAATAAAATATGTTTTATACAGTCCTCTAGAGATCCTCTATCCCTATTAGATTCTAGCAATTACTGACCAGCAATTACTGTCAATTACTTGTGGGTTTCCGCCACAAGTCCAAAGATATGCGGTACAGGTGAATTGAATAAACTGAATTGGGTGTAGTGTATGTGTGTTTATGAGTGTGTATGGATGTTTCCCAGTGATGGGTTGCAGCTGGAAGGGCATCGGCTGCATAAAGCATATGCTGTATAAGTTGCCGGTTCATTCCACTGTGGTGACCCCTGATTATAAAGGGACTAAGCCAAGAAGAACATGAATAAATGAATGAATGAATAAATGAATGAGCCTGTAAGATTGTAGTGCCTCTGACATTTCTGTGAAAGAAAAACTTCTGAAAATGTCTAAAACAGGGTTCCCACGCTTTCATGGACACCAGATTCAAGGACTTTTAATGCACCATTAATTTTTAAATCAAGCACCTTTGGAATTCATACCCCAGCTTATCTAGCTCCATTTAGGTCCTTACTGTACTTAATTCAATTACATTTAATATTTACGTTAAAAATGTCTGAGATATTTTTTAAAAAGTTAGAGCATTTAAAAGCCTTGATGAAAAAAAAATTATCCAATTTGTTGAATTCAATGCTGGTGATATTCAAATATTATTAAATGTTTAAAATATTAGAAAATTAAAGATTGATCAGATGTGCCTTATTTGTCAGTGTTATTGTACAAGACTTAAACTAAAGATTGTTTATTTAAGAATTTGTCATTTCTTTCATTCTGTATTTGACAATTAAGTACAACAATTTATTTGTTAAAAAAAAACTATAAACTAAATTTAATTCAAGCAACTCCAAGGACCTGTGTTTGTTTAAAGTATTTTCCAGGCCTTTAATCCATGTCTGAAATTCAAGTACTTATAAGTACTTTCAAGAAGCTTGAGAACGCTGCTGAAAACTTCAATGATAGCTTTTTATGAATTGTTTTTCCAACCTCCATAGTCTTATAATATGTAGAAACAGACAAATGACACAAAACAGCTCTAAACCATGACACCGTGTCCTAACTACATGTGTTGCGACACTGTAACATGATAAAAGCTATCTTTTCCAAGTTAGAATGAGTTTTGTTTCCTAACCATCCACAGCAGTGACATGCACAATTACTATTTAAGAAATACTTTCTATTTATGTGAAGTTGCAACAGAACAGCATAAACAATGACAATGATCCCCTCAGGTACACCTCATGTGCTTTATTCAGTGTTAAATGCCATAAATGTGAGTTTTACGTGACATTTATTACCATGCTACTGAAAGCAGAAGCAGATAGTTCACCTCAGATCTTGAAAATAAAACGGTTTGTAAATGAAAGTTAGAACTGTGACTCAGTGCAAACCAGTAGCCTACAGTATGTACTTTTAATAATGTTATAAATGTTTGATGCATTAATTAGATTATAACCCTTACCATTTCAGCAGGAGTGCAGTGTCTGGTATTTAAATAAGTGGTATTTAAATGTTTCTGTCATGTCACGTCCGTTTGGGGCAGACAGCCAAACTGCTTGTTAGTGGAATCTTACCTTATTGTGTGTAGTTAGGACACAGTGTGAGATTGGAACTAGGAATAACAAATTGTAAGTGATTTTACGAGAGATGAGAAAAATAATCAACTGTTATTTATCATCGATGTAGAGTGGACTCATGTAGGATTAAATAAGCAAGTGTACAGTATGAGTTGAAACTTGTTTTGTATTGACTTGTATTATTTGCTTTGCCTAATAATTGTATTTAATTTTTTTATTTGATTGATTTTTCATGTTGAAAGTAATGTTTAACGTCCAAGTCAAATCAATGTTTGAGCAATTCCTTTAAAAAATACTGAATAATGGTTCTTCTGAAAAAACATAAAACATTTTGAATATTAATGAGAAAATTACGAGAGAAAGTATTCGAATCTAACTGATTTGTTCATTCAAACTCAACTACAAACTTTTAGAACCATATAAATAAATATGGAATTATTTTTATCTAGATACTTTATGACAACAAAAGAGGCAGCCCACTGACGTGTATGTTTGTTAAACTAGATATTTTATTGCAGTAATCAACCTTATGCTCAAAACTCAAGGGCCTTATTCTGAAATGTGCTTTGAAGACCTTTGTTGGATATCTACCTCAAACGGTCTCACAATTTGCATCCAATATCTGCAATGCATTCGCTTCTGATTCCAGACACCACTGAACCTGCACATACAGTAAAAACAAGCATTCCCTAAATACCATACAGTTAAACATTGACAATGCTATATAGATGTGATTAGTGCCTGATTGATTAAGTTAAGTAGAAGACTTAATAATACAGTTTGACATATTGCCTTGTGTAGCTTGTAGGATAACTACAGTAGCTGCTTCTCTAAAGGGTACTTGTGACTGTTCTGTGGCAGAATAAAACACAAAGGCAACATGGTTTCTTCCAATTGATTATTTAGACTGCTGGCTTACATATGTCTCATCCTCTTGTTGGGAAGGCAGGCACTTAACAAGCTGCTTGACTGGTGTTCATCTGTAGATTTGGCTCATGCTGGTGGGCTAACAACCTGACAGCCTGTTCTCCAAGAGTGGGCTTAACATTGAAGCGTTCTATGAAGAAGCGGAGGAAAAATACTCAATGCACGTTTTACTGAAAACGTCATGAACTCTACAATAATCCATAGCTACAATAATGCAGACCAAATCCATCACAGGATTAAATAAATTAATAAATAAAAAAGCAATTGTGGCTTTCCAGTTCTGATTTTCTTCCTCTTAATTCTTAAAATATTATATAGTATTGTATATTTTTTCAGAACTGTAACTACTTATAATTCTGACTTACAAGACAAATGCAGACTTCAGAATAATTGTTTTTGCTTTGATTCTGAGTTTCTATATATAATTTCTGAGCTTATGTCTTGCATTTCTTACAGTATCTCAACTTTTTTTTTATTAGATTGAAAGTCTTGTAATCATCACTTGTGGGATGTAAAATGAGAATTCAGAACTTTATATTCTGAACTTTATATTTATATCTCTCAATTCAGAGTGCATATTTTTTTGCAATTCTGACTTCTTTCTTAAAATTAGAGCTGTTTGTTGTACTAGGGAGTTTATAAGCTGTCTTTCAATTCTAACTTGTCATGTTTTCTAAGAATTTTGAGCTTACTTTTCCCACATTGGGACGTCACGGTGGCGCAGTGGGTAGCACAATCGCCTCACAGCAAGAAGGTTGCTGGTTTGAGCCTGGCTGGGTTAGTTGGCGTTTCTGTGTTAAGTTTGCATGTTCTCCCCGTGTTGGCATGGGTTTCCTCCAGGTGCTCCGGTTTCCCCCACAGACCAAAGACGTGTGGTATAGGCAAACTGAATAAGCTAATTTGGCCGTAGTGTATGTGAGTGTGTGCAAAAGTTTGTCGGTGTTTCCTAGTGTTGTGCTGTGGATGGAAGGACTGGATAAGTTGGTGGTTCATTCCGCTGTGGCAACCCCTGATTAATAAAGGGACTAAGCCGAAAAGAAAATTAATGAATGAATTTTCCCACACTTTGAGTACATAAATTTGTAGTTCTGACTTTTTTCTTAAAATTCTCTCAATTCCAAATTTATAGACTGTATTGCAATTTATTTTTCTTGCAATTCTGAATTATTAGTTTGCAATTTGGACAAATGAACAATTACTTCTCACAATTTTAAGGTTATGTACGATCTAAAATGTTTATTTTTGGCCAATTATACATTTTATTTATTCATTCATTTGTTTTCCTTCGGTTTCGTACCTTTATTCATCAGGGGTTGCCACAGCGGAATGTACTGCCAACTTTTCCAGCATATTTTTTACACAGCAGATGCCCTTCCAGCTGCAACCCAGTACTGGGAAACACTCATACACACTCATTCAAACACATACACTACAACCCATTTAGCTTATCCAATTCACCTATACCGCATGTCTTTGGACTGTGGGGAACACTGGAGCACCCGGAGGAAACCCACACTAACACGGGGAGAACATGCAAACTCCACACAGAAATGCCAACTGACAGTCGTCGCCAATGGCGTAGTGGTTAGTGCATTGACACATGCCACTCCTGTGTTCACAGCGACCTGAATTCGATTCCTGCCTCAAGGTCCTATGCTGACCTCCCCCTCTCTCTCTGTTCCCTATGCTTTCCTGTCTAAACTTATTGTCTTATCAATTAAAGGTGAATACCCAAAAAAAAAACAAAAAAAAAACAAAAAAAAAAAAAGTAAAAAATGCCAACTGACCCAACCTGGACACAAACCAGCAAACTTCTTGCAGTGAGGCGACAGTGCTAACCACTGAGCCACCGTTCCGCCCCAATTACAAATTTATATATTGCAATTCTGCAAATGTATTTTGAAATTCTGAGTAGTATGTATCCTGTAATTTTCACTTATTTCCCTCAAAATTAAAAAAAATTCAATATGAACTAGATTAAAATTTTATTTAATCTTATCGTTTTGCTTTTTTTTTTTTTTTTTAGAAATCTGATTTCTATCATCTGCCATTAGTCTGTCGAGCAGTTCTGAAATATAAACTGTGAGATATAAAAATCACACAAGTGAGAAAAGAGCCAGAAATGAACTTTTATACATCCTTAGACACAACACACACCTTAAGTCAAACAGCAAAAATTGAGTGTTACTCACTTGGGTCTTGGACTCTCTCCTCTTTTCTTTGCTCTAAGTGCCTGTGTATGATGGCGAGGACCTTGCGCTGATTGGTGATGATGTTTGGTTCAGCTTTAACCTCAGTGAGACTCAGGTTGCTCTTTATGGACACTGAGGCTGTGGCTCGGGCCACCATAGGCAACTGGTCTTGGTAAGGTTTATCTGTAAAGCCTTGCTCCACCCTCTGGATGGCCTGGATACTACAGGAAGCATAAAATCAGACAAATGAAGACAAGGTGTGAAATTAACTGAAGCATATGTGTGACTCATTATGAAAAGCATAGCTGCAAGCCAGATGCATATTTATATTATACACTTAAAAAAGGTACGTAGGCATTGCAGGGAACGATGATGAGGTTTTTTTAACTTGCAAAAATGAAATACACTAAGTTATAAATACAGTTAATGTTTTTTTTAAAGCTCAACATATTTCAAGCTAAGTCAGCTACTTGCTTTCAGTCAAAAACAGAATTTTCTGCAAGATTTGGTAATATATTTTGGTTCTATAAAATTTACATAACTCTGTTTAGCAAAGTGCAAGTACATAAAAAACCTCACCTTCTGTTGGTCAGGATGGTGTAAATCTCCTGTACAAGAAGCTCTGCAGCTCCAGGTTTACAGTGGATTGTGCCATCTATCATCTCCTTGACCAGACTGATGTTTTGCTTCACAAAAAACTTGAATAACCAATTAAATAAAAGGGTCTTAAGGTTAGATCTGTATAAAATGTACTTATGAATGACAACAAGAAACAATTTATTTCGCTTGGAGATTATTTCTGCACGGTACCACACTCACTTTCTCAATTTGGGACCAATTTGATTGTTTGGCAGCCAATGAAGTTCCATTATCAAAGGAGTGCATTTGAAAATCCCTTGGGAAGTACCAGGAAAATATTTCTGCCACGAGGTATCCATTGGAAAAGTCTCTTTTGGACAAAATAAAGAGCATTGCAGGTGTTTATGTTTGAAACTTTTATTTTTGATTCACGCTTGAAACGTGACGTTAAATTAAATATATTAACTAATTACCGAAAAGAACTGAACCGAATGACTAAATTGAGTCAAAATGTAAAAATAGCCAGGTGTATATCGTCTTTAAACTTTAATACAAGTACAAATAGAGGGTAAATGTCTTCAGCTTATGGGTTTGTGAGGAGACGCTGTTATCTTCTTTAAGTTACTCACCTGCGAACGTTTTTTGGGAAAAACGATAAATCAAGACTTTGCAGCCATTTCAAAACCTCTCGTGGCAGACCAGCCTTCTTTGGCGACAGTGAATAGGCCATTTCTTGCTATGAAAAACGAGTTTGGTGAAGAGAACAAACCCTTGTTTCATTGTTTACAGTTGCATAGAAACAGGCGTGAGAACAACTCGGGAGCTGAAGTGCTGCCACCTGCTGGTGCCAGATCATCAATTATTGTTCAGTCTATCGACATTTTATGTAATATAATGCCGCACAGTCATTCTAGTCTGTCTATGTATCTCGTTAACAAGCACTGTGCATCATCCATCCACCACCTATCTATCTATCTATCTATCTATCTATCTATCTATCTATCTATCTATCTATCTATCTATCTATCTATCTATCTATCTATCTATCTATCTATCTATCTATCTATCTATCTATCTATCTATCTATTCATACACATATAAATACCTCTCTATCTATCTATCTATCTATCTATCTATCTATCTATCTATCTATCTATCTATCTATCTATCTATCTATCTATCTATCTATCTATCTATCTATCTATCTATCTATCTATCTATCTATCTATCTATCTATCTATCCATACACATATAAATACCTCTATCTATCTATCTATCTATCTATCTATCTATCTATCTATCTATCTATCTATCTATCTATCTATCTATCTATCTATCTATCTATCTATCTATCTATCTATCTATCTATCTATCTATCCATCTATCCATCCATTCATTCATAATCCATCTGTTTCTTAAATTTTCAAGGCAAAACAAGATGCGATTTTTTTTTAGTCAAGTTTATTGAATTTTTGAACAGTTAAATATCAAGGACATTTTATTGGCTCATTCTCTTTTAAAATCAGACAACAGAGATAAGGTAGTTGTGGTTACATGTAAAAGGTAAAACTGCTTTTCTGATTTAACCTCATTATAGTATTATTAACCCACAACAGTGAACATAATGACATTATCTGTATTGTAGAAAGTTCTTCATTGCTTTAGGGAGAGGCAAATGAGGTAGAAGATGCAGTCGGGAACGTCCCAACCTCTCCCTGATTTGCTGACGGCAAAGTTGACTCAGAGAACGAGGTGTCGCTGCAAAACAGACACAACTGATAAATGCGAATGCAGTAAAACATCACAAGTCAAAACTAAACATAGGTGACTTTAAGCCTCCAGTGTTGGTGTACCTTTAACTCACCTTCATAAATCAATAGGAAACCCTCTGTAAGGCTCCCTGGAGGAGCAACCTCAACGGCCCGTTTATACTGCAGGTTGCGTGCATTTACGTCTGCCCCAAATTCCAGCAAGAGTTTCACAATGCTTAGACAATCTTTCTGAGATGCCGCATGAAGAGGAGTCTCCATATATGAACCTCTCTGCACATTTGCACCTGTGATGGTGAAAACGCAATAAAATGGTATTCCAGTGTAAGTCATGGGGTGCTCAAACAGTTCCCAGAGAGACAATTTTAATGTTTTAATGTGTGAATTATCCTTCAAACAAGCTAAAACTAAAAAAAAATCTATAAAAAATAGCAATAAAAAAAAGAAAAAGAAAAAAAAATAGAAATAAGTTAGTTAGAAATAATCTGCCCAGGATTTTGGCTCATCCAGAAGAGGTTATTAAAAAAAGAAAGAAAAATTAAATACAGAGATAAAATTGTTAACTCGAATATTTTTTTTTATTATAACATATTAATAACAATTCCCAGTATTAAATACTGGCTTATTGTTGGGTAATTATTAAGATATTTTCTGTTTATAGCACTTATAAAATATGTTACGATTCGGCATGCCTTAACAACTATTACAGTTTTTCTTAGTCGCTTTGGTGCAAAAGCATGTCACTTGCTCAAAATGGATTGTTCATTCCTCAAAAGCAAGTATTCATGTCAATCAAAGTGTCAGTATCATCAAGATGTAAAGTCCTGACACCATTGTTTATGAACAAGATAGTCAAACGGCTTAGTCATGTTTTCATTATGACAGTTTACTCTGTACATTTTTTCAATGCAAAAAAGTAAGATGTTGGTGACACTTCTTGAAAATGCTCATGAAAGCACTAGATACTATTTGCACAGCCATTTGAAAACTACAGTAAAGTCAGACATCACTGCATTTAGTGAGGTATCTGAGTACAAGACACTGAATATGTATGTTTCACATTTTTTTACTGCATATGCTCTTTGCAATTCTAATTTATTCACAGCATTGTGAAAAAGAATAAATACATAAATAAATATTCTTATTTACAACAAACATTACAGTTTTTCTCAGTCGCTGTGGTGCGTTTCTCACAACACCAGTGCATTTCTGCACAACAGTTGATGCATTTCTCAAAACAATTAGTACAAACTGCAAAACCTAGCTGAGATTAGATTGTCATGTTTTCATTATGTCAGTTTACTCTGTAAATTTTTTTTAATGCAAAAAAGTCAGATTTTGATAAAACTTCGTGAAAATGCTCAAGATAGTACCATATACTATTAGCACAGCCAATAGAAAACTACAGTAAAGTTAGACATTACTGCATTTAGTGAGTGTATCTAGTACAAGACACTGAATATGTATGTTTCACATTTTATCTGCATTTGCTCTTTACAATTTGAATTTTTTCACAGCAGTGTGCAGAAGAATAAATACACCCTTATTTACAACAAACATAAACTTTCTTTGGGTTGAACTGTGCACAGCTGTAAACAATATTGCAGCACATATTGGAACTGAACCAACATACATACACAGGTCTGTAAATCATTCATGACACTGTTCAATTTAGAAGATATTTTCAGTAAAATAAAGATTTAAACATTTTTTTATAAAATTAGCTTGCAGGATTTTGACAACTAGTTCAACATTTTTGTATGTAATGACTCAAGTAATGAAATGAAGACTATTAGTTTTATATGGAATGACTATTCAGCATTTACAAGTTTAGTTAATTTTGACTGACATAAGCAAATGATAATGTTATAAACAGCAGAGAGTTGTAAGCAATTGATGCATGTTCAAACGCATCTGCAATGTGTTGGAAGGAATGAGAAACTGCTACCAGGATGTGCACAAATGACTAATTGTTTTGAGAAATGCATTAACTGTTGTGCAAATGTAAATAGTGTTGTGAGAAATGTACCAAAGCGACTGAGAAAAACTGTAATAAGCAGCAAATAAGTACTTTATGGAGCCTTAGTTAATGATTTGTTATCTTCAGCAATGGATCTCCACCACCACAGCACAAGAAAATCACAATACACTTTAAGTTTCATAGCTGATTTTAGGAAACTGATTTCGACATTATTTTATTAATTTATAAAGCACTACTTGGTCTTGCATCAGACTGTAGAGCTGTAAGTTTTTTTGTAGCTGTTAACATTTGTAGAGCTAAAAGATTTAATGGTTTTAAGCTCCTAGAGCAAGTGAGAGATACAAAATATTTATATTTTTAAATATAAATGACAAATCTTCTAAAACATGCAGTGTCTTCAAAGTATTTGTTTATTTTATATATAATTCCATTTTCCTTGATCATAATGTCATTATTGGTTTCAATCCATTGTAAGAGTTGTAAAAGCTGTTTTATTCTGAATAATTTTAGCATTGTCTTCATTTACTTCACTGTAAAAAAATTATTTAAGCATTTAGTCATGACAGCATGTTTTTAGTTCATTGTAACTTATTAAACTAAGTTAATCATGTTCTAACTTAATTTAATAAGTTATGCAAGCTGTCTTAATTCATGTTAACATAATATAAGTTCAATGGACTCATAAGGTTAATTTGAACCAGGATTTTTTTACAGTGCTGTATTTTCTTCAGAGGTGTATACACCTGTAAAGCACTTACAATGTTTAGTCTGATTGATCGATTGATTATTGGTAATAAGATAAAAAATATAAAGAATAATTTGCAACAACTGGCTCCTTCAAACTGTATTCATTCACAGTGATATGTGTAACTTATTATGACAACTTAAATAGTTAATGATAATTTTCAATGTCAAAATAAAACATGTTTCATGATTTGATGCAAGTTGTTGAAACATCAATAAACTAAGAAATTAATTTATTTAATTAATTAAATTTTTTTAATTACCACATTGCATATCAACTAAAATAGAAAGAACAGAAAATATTGTAACTGTTAATTTTGGGCCATGTCAACTCTATCAAATCTGTCATAACAGTTGCTGAATCACCAGTAACTGTCATCAGACGTATTTACTGAAGCTCAATTTATCAAGGAAAAGGCCATCTCAAAATTAACATATACTTACACTTAAAACTTGTTTGTGTAGAAACCAAAAAATTCATTACACATTATCATTTTAAAAGTGCTCAGACATGTTTACCTCCATCAAGCAGCTTGCGGGCACATAGGAACTCTTTACATCGGCAGGCGGTGTAGAGAGGGGTCCCCATGTGAGGGATTTCAAAGTCCACATCCACACCCCATGAAACCAGCACCTCTACACACTTGCTGTGGCCTAAATGAGACCATAAAACCATGTCAAATTAAGTGCTATAATCAAGTCTCCAGTGCATCTACCAAACCAAAAAATGTGAAAAAGAACAACACAGAAATATATTTTGGTATATATTTTGAGCCTTTCTCTGCAAGCATGAGGACAAATTTACTCTTTAGATTTGGCTCTCCTAATCATGCGCGAAGGGGGTCTTATTACAATTGAACATTTTCTTATTACAACTGAATCCACTTACAATTGAATTAAATTTATTTATTTTTTTTAAAGGAAATGTTCCGAAGAATGCTGGTAAAATGTATATTTGTCTTTTTCTGTTTCTGAAACTTATCTTCATGCCATCATTTTGTCCGCCTTGTCATCCTGTTTGCCTGGTTGGTCACTCACAACAAATGATATCTTGGAGCTAATAGCTAGACTGCACAATAAAGCCTATAAGATCCATGATAGACTTTCTGGATGGACACATCATTGCTTTGCTCTATCACTCTCTAATGCTTTATCATTTCAAAATTACACCAGGAACACAGGGATTAAACCATCAAATTTTAAATAGTGCTATTTCAGCAGCCCTTTGTGCTTTGGCAATAAAACTTCATATAAGGACCGATCATTCCACCAGATCTGCAACAAATGGATGTTTGCCGCTACTGGCTTTTAAAAACTGCTATGGACAGAATATATTTAATGCTGCTCACTGAACAGCTTCACCAAGGTCAGATTAATACAGTTTAACACTGTTTCTGAAGAATGAGCAGTACTTTTTATCAGTTTATATACGGAGAATGTTTCCAATTTTCACTTACTGGATTCACAGAGACCAGAGCTACTGTACATGGTTATTGTAACACAGTCTGTGTAACTCATAAATGCACATTTATAATGCATTGTATATGCACTGTTAATATAATCCCATGGCAAATTGTAACATTTTAGAGTCTAATTCATATGAATTTGTCCAATCTCATTTGTGGATGATGGATGGGTTTAGGGGTGGGTTTTGGGGACACGCCTCGTTTAAAAAATTGTGCATTTTCATATGTATTAAATCATATGAATTTATAGTAATTAGCCACTTTTTCTGACAATATGTAAATAGTTTCCTCTTGTGATCAGGCTGTCACTGTTCTGGAAAGCAGCAGCAGTTTATCCACAATTGTTGCTAAAAGGGATACAACTCTGATATGAAATCAATTAGAATTATTCATATTATTTATTAAATTATCTATAACATTGATTTTATTATTGTCAACCCCAACCCTAAACCTACCTCTCACTGTAATGTAAAAATAGTTATTATTGCTGTACACTGTCGCAAACATTATGTTATATTGATGTGCACATGTAAAATATCCACAGCTGTATCCCTTTTAGATTTTACCCTTGTTTGCATTTAATAGGACACACAAAAATGCAGTGTTTTTGCAGTATTCAGGGGTAAATTTGACATGCTATAATAAATATAATAAATAAATAAATCTGTGGTAATTTTGAGTTGAAACTTCACACACTCAAGTGCTGCATGTTTTTTTTTAAGTTTTAAAAACAAGTTTTTAAAAAATTTTGACACACTGAATTATTATGGACAACTTAATTATTTTATTTTCAATCCACTAATATTTGTAAAAATTATTAAGTTAACTTAATTGATTTGTGTTGGGACAACATGATGCCATTGTGTGGAACCCAGAATTTTTTCTACAGTGCAGACAAATTCTGGAGACATCTGAGATTTATTTGACATTTTATGAAAAGGGGCATAATACTGTACGTCTCCTTCAAAAACTTTTGAGTGTCTATTAGGAAAGCAGCTCATTAAGGCTCATTGTGATTTGTGCAGAACTTCGCAAGGTTCCACTGCCAGTCTCATACCTACCCCTGCTGGCTGCCTCATGGATGGGTGAAGGCTGGAATATGGCCAGGGCTTGTGGTCTGGCATCGCTCTGCAAAAGCAGCTCTAGACATGCCAAACTGCCAGCAGAACAGGCACGAAACAATGGAGTCACTCCATCTATAGCTGTCACATTCACCTGAACACACAGATAGAAAATAAAACACTGACAATAAAACATGACTCACAAAATTTGACACAAAACTGACAAGAAGAAAATTAATTTTTAGAAAGTGTTGTATATCTCACATTTCATGCTGCATAAGAGATTATCAAATTGAATGTGGTAAAACTGGGGACTGTTTACCATTTAAATATAATACAATACAATACAATACAATACAATACAATACAATACAATATAATATAATATAATATAATATAATATAATATAATATAATATAATATAATATATTTAAAAGCAAAAGATACAATCTTAAAAAATCTATGACTTTTTAAAATAGAAATTATTAGTATTTTATGGAAGCCTATTTCTATACAGGAATATACAGGAAACAAAGAGTACAATTCAATACATTTTAACACCTTTTTCAAGACTCTTTCCACACATTTTAACCCCTTATGTCCACTTTAGGTTTCTACCAGAAACACTGGCGAGATTTTAACTTAAAGTATATTTACTATACATTAATGTAAGAAACAAATAAAAACTAAAACATTATTCATATGCTGAATAAAAATCAATTAAATCTACCTAATTCAGCAGGTTGGCGCCTATAGTTACTGCAGTAAACAAAGCAGCATGTCAAATCTAGCAGGATTTTATTGATTTCATAAACTACACAGCATCCTGATATTCGCGGTTTCAATTCAGGCAAACTTTAGCATACAACTATACATTTTATAATAAAAAATTATTTAAAATTTGAATGCATTTAAGACTTTTAATACTTTTTAAGGACCTTAAATGTCTCTACATTGATTTATAAACGTCTAATACTTTTTAAGACCCTACAGACATCCCGTGTTACAGGAAAAAAAACTGTGTAGAATGTGAGAAAAGTCAGAATTCTGAAAAATTTACTGAGAAATAAATTATTTATAATTTAAAACATCTGACTTTTAGGTAAAAAAATTCTGAATTAGCATTTGTACTTCAACATGTTGGGTTTTCTTTTTTGGTTTAAAAAGAAATAGATGAAATAAATGAAAACATTAAATGTATGTAACATTAATTATTAAAATATATGTATTAATTATCATGAAATATATGTCCTTTTATATTTGAAATACTATATTTTTTATTGTGATTTAAAATATCATGTATTAACAAACATAACTCTAAAAAAATAAATAAACAGAGTTTCACTGACAAAGGAAATATTTCAGTTTTACTGTTATAAAAGCTATAGCAAATAAATACAACAGATCAAATAAATTAGAAAATATATTTATTAATAATTATTAAAAAACTTATTTTATTTTATTACATTGCACTAAAAAAATGATTGATTGGATTTACAAATTTTTATTAAGGTAAGTGGTAGCAAACAATTTACATGGGCTGAAAATAAACAAACAAATTAAGTTATTAATTAAGTAATTAATGTTTAAATTCAGGCGACATGGTGGCTCAGTGGTTAGCAATGTTGCCTCACAGCAGGGTCGTTGGTTCCTGTCTGGGCCAGATGAGTCCTGTCTGGAGTTTGCATGTTCTCCTCGTGTTGACGTGGGTTTCCTCAGGGTGATCCGAATACGTGAATTGAATAAGGTAAACTGGCCTTAGTGAATAAGTGTGTGAATGAGAGTGTATGGGTGTTTCCCAGTACTGGGTTGCAGCTGAAAGGGCATCAGCTGAATAAAACATATGGTGGATAAGTTGGTGGTTCATTCTGCTGTGGCGACCCCTGATGAATAAAGGGACTAAGCCGAAGGAAAATTAATGAATGTTTGAATTCAGCCCATATAAAATGTTTGCAATCACTTACCACTTACAAAAATTTGTAAATTCAATCAATAGTTTTTTTCAGTGTGTAAAAATTTAAAAACATATTTAAAATATAATTTAAGAAAATAAATGAACAGATATTTTAATATAGCAAATAACAAATGTGCACCTTTTACTGTTAAAATGTTCAAAATAAAACAAAACAAAAATTGAAACTAAAATAAAAATAAATTACAAATAAAAAAGCCTAGGCCATTGCTAATCAAGACCTGTGAAATGAAAGTGTTACCAATCAGCCGTGCAGAGACTAACGTTGGCTCCAGCATCTACCAGCGCTCTGGCACAGGCAACATGGCCCCCTATGCAGGCCTCATGAAGAGGGCTAATGTGGTCTATCGTCAGCACATTCACACTGTGGCCCTGAGGACACATTAACATAATATTCATTTACTCACTGATGTGCAGGATCTTTGTTTTCCACATGATGGCAGCAATGCTCCTTCACTAATGTATGATGGACTGCAGCATTCAATTCTACACCAAATATGTATTTCATTGCTCATCCAGCAGAGAGCATGATATTATTAATACTGCGCATATTACAGATGTCTTATCTTACGGTTCAAGAAAAGGTCATTTAAATGAGAGATTGCCTGAGCAATGAGGGTCTTGAGGGCCAGCAGACGTCCTTGGCTTGCAGCATCATGTAGAGCCGATCGGTCTGCCCAAGACCCTGAAACACAATAAAAACAGTCATTTATCAAAAAGGAAAATCAAGAATTGAAATTAAAAGAATATTTGGTGTAAAAATCTAAAGAAAATCAAGAGGAAATGCTTCTGTTTAATGTTTTTTGTCATTGATTATTTTTATGTCAGTACTTTACTTTTTATATTAAATATTAAAAGTAAATAATAAATAAATATTTTGTTTTATTACTTTTCCTGTCAAATTACATTCATTCATTTTTCTTCGGCTTACTTTTCCAGCGTGTGTTTTATGCAGCGGTTGGCTTTCCAGCCACAACCCATCACTGGGAAACAACTATTAACTCTCACATGCACTCATACACAACAACAAATTTTTGTTCACCCAATTCACCTATAGCACACGTCTTTGAACTGTGGGGGAAACCAGAGCATCTGGAGAAAATCCTCACAAACACGGGGAGAACATGCAAACTCCACACAAAAATGCCAACTGGTCCAGCCAGGACTCGAACCAGCGACCTTCTTGCTGTGAAGCAACAGTGCTAACCACTGAACCACTTCAAATAACACATCCAATTTATTTTAGAGAAATAATAACAATATCTTAATACAGTGATATTTTTATCCAAGGGTATCATGTGATCAAAATCTTCTACCGGCCCATCCAGCGCATAATAAATTCTTTACAATTTCAGTTTACAGTTGTGTAACTTCACAATTACTTTACTTTTTTTTTGGAAAGTGTTTGTATTCTAGAAATGTTAACAATTCTAAATCAATCTCCTTGTATTTTACAAGCCTTTTACTGATTCCTGACCTCCAGTAAGAGGTTTTGGTAAGAGTGGTTTGAACTGATCTCACTGGTGTTTTCTAGGCAGTGCAGTAGTCTGTGTATTTGTCAGGTTTGTGCATCATCGGAGACCCATTTGATTTTGACTGAAGAGAAAAGATTTTTGACGAAAACATTTGTTTTTGAGCTGGAAGTTTAAGGTTTTTACAAGTTGGTGTAGAGATTTTGTCTATACTGTAGTTGTGAGTACATTGTGAATTGTTTCATGATTTGTGTTTTAGCGATTGAGAAAAACAGTGAAAGTTCCTACAGGTGTTAATTTATTATTATTATATATATATATATATATATATATATATATATATATATATATATATATATATATATATATATATATATATATATATATATATATATATATATATATATATATATAAACCTTATTTTATGACATTCACTGTTTCTATCACATTGTATTTTCATCATAAAACAATCTAAAATATGCCCTATTTTATAGCCTATATGAAATGTTTAAATATATAAAAGCATTTTTCATAACTTTACTACACAATACACAGTATTTTTATATACTGTATTTTAGAATAATATATCTATTATTCATTTAATACATTTATGCTTTGCTATAAAATTACTTAATATAAACAATATTATACAATATTAAAAGCATTAGAGTTTTCCATTTAAATTTGTTTAAATAAATATTTGTTATTCATTTAGTCATTATAATGTTTTATCAGACATTAACAAAATGTAATTGTATGTATATATACATATACATATATATATAACTGAACTGTAGCAGATTGTCTTGACCAAGTATGATTGGATGCTGCCATGTGATTGGACATGTATACCAAATAAAGAAGTTGGAAAGGTGTACCTAATAAAGCGTATCTAATAATAAAGTGGCTGGTGAGTGTTTATATATAACAACTAAGGATTTATATATATATATTCCCAAATGATGTTTCCCAAATGAAATTTTCCACAGTGTGTCTGAAAATATTTTTTTTCTTCTAGAGAAAGTCTTATTTATTTTATTTTGGCTAGAATAAAAGCAGTTTCTATTTTTTAAACTATTTTAAGGTCAAAATTATTAGCCCTTTTAAGCTATTTGTTTTTTCGATAGTCTACAGAACAAACCATCGTTATACAATAACTTGCTTATAACTTAACCTAGTTAAGCCTTTAAATGGCATTTAAAGCTATATAAAAGTGCCTTGAAAATAAAACTTTATGTACTGTCATCATGGCAAAGATAAAAGAAATCAGTTATTAGAAATGAGTAATTAAAACGATTATGTTTAGAAATGGTTGAAAAAATCTTCTCTTCATTAAACAGAAATTGGGGAAAAAATAAAAATGGGGCTAATTATTCAGGGGGGCTAATAATTCTGACTTCATTTGTATATAGTTATTTATTTTGAAGATGTATATGGTATTTTGTATTCGGGATGCACACAATACACCACCATCACAAAAAGCTGATATTTGCACACACCTGAGTCAATATCCAGAATGACAGCTGATGCGTTCCACACATCATCATCATCATCGTGACCTCCCTTCATCACAAACTACAGTAAAACCTTCAAAACACAACCAGAACAAACTTCCCTGAAGAACCACTTTACAAACCTCCACCTTTCAATGTCCCTTCTTAGTTTTTATCCTCGCAATCAAAAACAATCAATCTAAGAATCCACTTTTTTTCTTCTTTTTTCCACACTCAAGATATTGCAAGTCAATCCACGTACGCACGAATCATATCAAAGCACCAACCTTGGCTGGTTAACCAGCTCAGCAAGACTTCCACTTTGACAAAGCTTGTGTCCCTTCAGGAAAATGTTTCCTCCTTATATCATTCTCTTCAAAAAAAAAAAAAAAAAAGGCCTTAAAAGAAGAGTCACTGAAGCTGTCTGGGTTTTTTTTTATATCTGCACTGCCCTACTTAAGTTGCTTAGTAAATGCCAGACTATGGCAATCCCCTGTGACTGTTCCTCTCGCCCTGATCTTAAACTCGGAGAAGCTGTTTTCTGAGATGCTCCGCGAGACAACTTGTTTACACCAAAGCCTTCTCTGCTGTTTATAAGGCCCGGCTGCACCGTTCAGGATCCTGTAGACGAGCGTCTGCCTTCACAAATGCTTGATAGACTGACGGTGACTGTGATTTTTGTTGTTGTTGTTGTATAGTTAAAAAGGGGGAGGGGGTGCATGGCCTCAATTCTATTTATACAACACTGTAAACAGCAGCCTGGCAGCCATTCCTGGATTTGCGTCGCATGCATGCATATTTAGAGTGTGTGTGTGCTTGATGTTGTATGTGTGGTAATATGATTGTAGGATGCCTGCTGTGATGCAAAACACACAAAAGTGAATCTTAAAGAGCACGCTTTAGGAATGCATATGAAGAGCTGTCCTGAAAGTGTGTTTAAAATAGTATGAAGCAGAATTGGAATCACTGTTGTGGTTCTTGTCACATGCAGTGACAGGTATTATGGTTACGCTGCAGGAAAACCATTGTGCAGTAATAGCATTCCCCATGCTCCATATACAGTATACAGCTATGGGGGAAATGAAGAGGCCACTTGAATATTTCTGTTTCTCTGGATTTATTGGATTTTATATGTTGGTTTGAGGAAAATGTTAATATTTTTTGTTGTATGAAGGTGTAATAATGTTTCTTTCAAATTTTATATAAAAATATTGCCATTTCGAGCCTTTATTTTCAGAAACAAAGTCATT